>NC_133410.1:169897386-170197954 GCF_049350105.2 Macaca mulatta
CTGATGGTGTTCCCTTAGTAGGTGACCTGACTTTTCTCTAGCTGCCTTTAGCATCCTTCCTTTCATTTTGACCTTGCAAAATGTGATGATTATGTCTTGGAGATTATCTCTTTATGTATAATCTTGTATGAGTTATCTGTATTTCCTGAATTTGACTGTTGTCCTCTCTAGCAAAGTTAGGAAAGTTTTCGTGGATGATATTTTGAAATATGTTTTCCAATTTTTTGCTTTTTTCCCCCTCCCTTTCAGGGGAGGGGGAAAAAAGCAAAGGCTATCATCCTAATTTCAGACAAAACAAACTTCAAACCAGCAAAGATTTAAAAAAGACAAAGAAGGGCAATGTATAATGGTAAAGGGTTCAGTTAAACAAGAACCCTTCTTTCAGGGAGGCCAATGATTCACAGCTTTAGCCCCTATATAATCACACACTTCTCAGAGGTTTTATCAATTCCTTTTAATGCTTTTTTCTTCATTTTTGTCTATTTTATTTCAGAGAGCCAGTCTTCAAGTTCCGAAATTCTTTCCTTCACTTGGTTTATTCTGCTGTTAATACTTGTGATTGCATTGTGAAACTCTTGTGTTGTGTTATTTAGCTCTGTCAGACTCATTAGGTTCTTTTCTATACTGGCTATTTCATCCTTCAGCTTCTGTATTGTTTTATTGTGATTCTTAGTTTCCTTTTATTGGGTTTTGCCATTCTCCTGACTCTCAGTGATCTTCATTTCTATCCATATTCTGAATTTTATTCCTGTCATTTCAACCAGCTGAGCCCAGTTAAGAACTCTTGTCAAAGAACTGGTGTGGTTGTTTAGAGGGCATACGACACTGGCCATTTGAGTTCTTGCAGTAGATCTTACTCATCTCTGCATGTGGGTGTTCTGTTAACTGCAGTGTAGATTGAGTACAGTCATAGACTTCTTTTCTGGATGTTTTCACAGGACTGAGGCTTTGTGTAGGGTCTTTATTTGAAGCTGACATCTTTGGTTTTAAAGGGAGGTATGTTAGTGATGTATTTCTGCTGTCAAAGCTTTGGGATATGATCCAGTAGGTGTCATGTAGGCATATTGGTCAGTTGGTAGACACTTGCTTGGTTGTGTGGCACCCCTATGTTTCCTCACAGTTTCAACTGTGTTCCCTCTCAATGCTCTGAAAGTGTGGGTCCCTCAACCCCTTGAATGCCAGTTGTAGATGGCAGCTTGGCACTTCTGGGCTGCCCACTACAGCTCTGGGCTGATCTCAGGGCTTATGTTCTTCTTCAACTTAGAGGCAGCAGAGGAAGGGATCTTAGTAGTGGTTGTGGCCAATGGTCTTTTCCTTGTCTCCTGGGGGCTCCACCCCAGAGAGATGCAGGCCAGCAATTGCTCAGTGTAACCAGCACAAAATGAAGGTCTGTGCTCTGGACCTAAGCTGGGGGTTCCTTGTTTGGTGACAAAGGTTGGAGGGGTAGATGGAACCCCTGAAACTCATTTTCTTGAGTTGACTGAAGTTTAGCTTGGATAAGGCCCTTTGGGTCTTTGCTCTTTTCTTAGTCTGGGGCTAGCAAGGGCAGTTCCACAGAAGAGGCAGTGGCAGAGAGGCTTTTAGTTGCCCCTGGGGGTTTTGTTCACTGCATTACAGAGCTTCTGTTGGCTTGATAGCTCTGATGGAAGATGGCTGGAAGCCCAGGCCTGGGGACCAGCCTGGTGAGGAGATACAAGAATGGGCCCCGACGTAACAGTCTGGCCACAAGGCTGCTGTGGTATGCTAGGAGTCTGCTCCAGTCCCTAGTCAACTTGAATTTGTGCCTGGAAGTATCACCAGTGAAGGCTGTGAAAAGATGGCAGCCTGCCCCTCCCTCTGGGAGCTCCATCCCAGGGAGGTACAGACTTGTTACCTGCCCAAATGCACCTGCAGAAGATGAGTGGACCTGGTTGGGAGGCCGTGCCCAGAAAGGGGAAATGGGATTGGGGACCCACTGAAAAAGTCAGTGTGACCATGGTTTTGTAAAACCACTACACTCTGCTGGCATAGCGGTGGAATGGCTAAGTCAGCCAAGCAACAAAGATGGCCACCTGCCCCTTCCTCTGGGAGCTCCATCCCAGGGAGGTTTGAAATCTCTGTTGGCTGGAGAACACCAGTGGGGTTTACTGGAGACTTCAGTTGTGAAGTCCCACTTGGTGATGAGGAACAGGATCAGAGACCCACTTGTGAAAGCAGTCTGGCCACAGTTTTGTAGAGCAGCTCCACAGTGCTTCTCGGGAGGTCTACTTCAGCACCTGGTTGCCTCAGACTCTCCAAAACCAGAAGGCCAGAATGGCATTAGTCACCTAGACAGCCAAGAGGTAACCTACCCCTCCTTCTGGGAGCTGTGTCCCAGGGAGATTTGAAATCTTCATAGGCTGGAGCACATCTAGAGGAGTGGCTGGAGACTGTGGTTCAGAGGTCCTGCCCAGTGAGGGGGAATGGGATCAAGGGTTTCCTTTAAAAAGCAGCCTAGCCACATTTTCCTGGAGCAGCTGTGGTGTACTGGGGGACCACTTCAGCCTTCAGTTGCCTTGGACTCTCCAAAGGCCAAAGGCTAGAATGGCTAAGTTGTCCAAAGAGCAAATATGGCAGCCTGCTCCACCCTCTGGGAGCTCCATCTCAGAGAAGTGCAATGCTGCTACGGGTGGCTGGCTGGAGTTCCAAGGCACCTCATTTTGTGAGGGGCCCTGCAGACTGTCGCCACTCGGGCCAGTGGATTCAGCCCCTTTCCTAGGGCTATGTGCAAGAGTTTAACCTTCCATTTTGGCAGAGCTGCAGCTGCTTTTGTTGAGAAGCATGGGAAGCTTGGGAATCTAAGGTTCTCGGAATCTCTGAGTGTGCCTGAATAGCTGCTCTGCTGAGATTCCATGTAGCTCGGTGTGTCAGATGGAAGGCCCTGGTGGAGTGCGTTCACCAGGGGAACACCTAATCAGAGAGTTGCAAAAATCAATGCAAGAAGCATGAGTTCCAAGGTCACACATTCACTCACTGCTTCCCTTGCTGGGGGAGGTTCCCCAGCTCCATGTCATTCCCCAGCGGGCTGTTGTCCTCCCTTACTTGTCTGCATTCTTCATGAATCAAGTTGTTTTCTTGATTAATCCCAGTGCATGTACCTGGATGTTTCAGTTCAAGGTGCTGGATTTACTTGTCCCATTCATTCTTCTCTGTGAGGGTGATGCACACCACCTGCTTCTAGTTGGCTATCTTGGCCACACAATCATATTTATTTCCTATGAGATTACATTATTTCAGGTAATATTTGCTTTGGTTTTGGCTTAAATTCAGTAATATTTGCCAGGCGTGGCGGCCCACACCTCTAATCCCAGCACTTTGGGAGGCCGAGGAGGGCGGGTCACGAAGTCAGGAGTTTGAGACCAGCCTGACCAACATGGTGAAACCCCGTCTCTACTAAAAATACAAAAATTAGCCCGCCATGGTGACCTGCTCCTCTAATTCCAGCTACTCAGGAGGCTGAGGCAGGAGAATCGCTTGAGCCCAGGAGGTGGAGGTTGCAGTGAGCCAAGATTGCACCACAGCATTCCAGCCTGGGTGACAGAGCAAGACTCCACCTAAAAAAAAAAAAAAAAAAAAACAAAAAAAAAACAAAGAAAAAAAAATCAGTAATATTGTTCAGTAAATAATACAATATAGGTTAATGAAAGATTTACTGAAGTAATTATGCTACTGTAGCCAGCATTGTTATAGATATGAGAAGCATTTTTATAATATTCAAAGGAAATAGTCAATTTTTCTAGGTATATCCTGAGTAGAAAATGTGAAATGAAGTGAGATTCAGATTCTGATCACTCTGCCTCTGATGCCTGTCTTTTTTTCTGCTTTCCAATCTACTTTTCTGTTTTATGTGCTCATAGTGGTAAAGTGATAATAATGAGTATCACGGATATTGAGGAAGTCCTTATGTGCAAAATTACTCATAAGCATTTTTAGGTAGCTTTTTTTAAAAAACAGTAAATCAATGTTAAATAATGAATATCATTATTTGCCTGTCCCTGACTCTTAGAAAGTACGTGTACATTGGTGTGTTTGTGTGTGTGTGTAATTACTATCTGAAATCTATTTCTACGGTAATTCACATTTCACATAGAATACACTTCAAGCAATTAGCTGTGTTTCTTCCAACTTTTCTATTACTGTCCTCACAGACACTCTAATCTGAACCTAGCTCAAATTTCTTGCAGTTTTAAAAATATAACCTGATCTTTCTCATCAATCTCTTCACCTCTACTCCTCTCTGTGCCTGGGAGTCTTTCCATTTTCCTCTTAACTGCTAGCTTCAAAGCTCAAGGGTTGTCTTCTACTTGAAACTGTCATGAGATATTTCTTTTCTCAATCTAGTTTCCATCTCCTTCTCTTGGCGTTAAGGAATTGCCAAGTATTCTCTATCCCTGCACTTCACAGGCTATTATGTGGGACATACAAGTGTGGTCTTAGTCATCCCGGTGAGTCAAATATCAAAGGCAGTGGTTGAGCAACAATGGGTGCTCAATCAAATGTTACTGCTATTGTTAGAGATAAATCATGTTGAATTTTTGAGAAAAGATGGAGTTTAAAGTTTCAGAAGCTTCAATTTTCAGAAATAGGAGGTTTAGAGACTGTCGTTTGAAACACTTATAATAGAAATTTGTGGGAGTATAGACACTTGTAGTTTCCCTAGACTGACATCCTCAAAGAAAAGAGAGTGCTTTAGGAAATAATAGACGAAAAGCCCAGAAAGTAAGGTATAGTCTTTACTGTGTCTGTACTGTTTCACTCCTAAGGAGACAGTTCTAAAACACGTAGCATCCTGCATGTGTATACAGGCAATTGCAACACTTACAAAATATTTTTATGATTTTTATGCCTAATTTCAGTTATAATATTAATGATTAATAATATAAAGCACGGTTAATATTATTATAAAACTTAAAGATTGAGAGATCAGGTTCTAGAATAATATTTCTGCAATCAAATTACTTTAATAAAGAAGGAAATTTTAATTCAATACAACAGACTTCCATAACCTTATTGGTGGATAGAGGAAAATAACTGGAACAAGATTTTTCAACATTCTGCTTTCTGTCCACTATATTGCCTCTCTGGTCATTCAACTGCGAGTTTAGTTTAAAAAGTATACAGAAATCTTTGTCTATACTCAGGTTCAATCTTGTTGTCTACACTCAGGTTCACCCACATCTCAACTAACGTTTCGAAAACAAAATTGCTTTCAGGTCGGGTTCGGTGACTCACGCCTGTAATCCCAGCACTTTGGAAGGCCAGGGCTGGCAGCTCACGAGGTCAGGAATTTGGGAAGAGCCTGGCCAGCATGGTGAAACCCCGTCTCTACTAAAAATACAAAAATTAGCCGGGCATGTTGGCACGCACCTGTCATCCCAGCTACTTGGGAACCTGAGGCAGGAGAATCACTTGAACCGGGGAGGCGGAGGTTGCAGTGAGCCAAGATCGCCCCATTGCACTCCAGCCTGGGCAACAGGGCGAGACTCCATCTCAAAAAAAAAATTACTTTCTCTATTCTATAAATAAATGATTTCTAGTTGGGAAGTGGAGTTAGTTTTGAGTTCATATGTGTTTATTGCAATCAGTCCATACTGTTTTTTAAACATTTTATATATCAATGGCCAACTTTACCTTCTAGGTTACATTCTATTCATTGTATCAATGTATCTTGTATGGAATATTTGTATATGGCTAATTAATTTTTATTTTATACTTTTCTCAAGACTCTGACTCCTCACTCTGCTCTAAATGTTTTTTTCTCATAGAACATACCATCTTCTAACCCTAAGATTGATGCTGTGGTGATCCTAACATCTAAAGGTGAAACTTTAAGGTGTTTTATACAATCTAGGTTAGTTATTGCCTGATAACTCAGAATATTGATGTCTTAGGTCAATTATTATGGAACAGATTTCATAACCTTCTTTCTTTTAAAATGTGTGTAATAAACATTTATTTGTAATCTTCACCATGAACATTAAAACCTTTGTATGTAAATACCTTATTATTTTTAAACTTTCATTTTGTTAATACAAAAACCATAACCTCATTAGGTTATTTCCATTTGGAGTACTAAATTTGCACTTTTCTAGTGTGCCTTGGCTAGCACAAAATATTTTAAAGATCTAGAGTTCTCATTGTAAAACCTTTTGTAAGAGAATATAATCCAAAGTATTTGGTAAATATCTGTGATCAAAACAAAAACATGTCTATGCTCAATCTTATATTCTCATGATTATATCTCACATATCTTGTGGCTACAAATCTAGAAGTTTTGAGTTACAAACACTATTATTATCTTTTGACAATTTTCTTGTTCAAAAGTCCCTTTTATATCACAAGGCTTGTATTGAAACTTTCTCAAAGTCACTGTTCAAACCATTCCTATTCTATCCACAAGGTCCTTTCAAATTTATACATTTTGACCTCTAATTTTTATTCTTTATGTTAAGATGTTTCTCTAAAATCTCCTTTTGTGGTATTTTTGAAAGCTTTTTCTTTGTTTTGGTAGGTTGTGAATTTCTCTTTAATAAGTCAATATATGTTCAATAACTGTAAAAGTAGATGTAAGTTTTTAAAATTCATTCCTCCATTTTTACTTTATACAAAATGTAACTTTATTCTGTTTAATCACCACTTTAAAAAATTCTAGACTATAATAAAAAATATGAACTCTTTGTTAGTATAGTTTACTCCTTTCCTTCTTATTATTTTGTATAGATTCTTTTAGTTGTTTTTTTCTTCAAAAAAAAAAAAAACTTACCATCACTCCATTATCAGAATGAATCTAAAAGTTTTAGCCACAAGTTTATTCTTCTGTGGACTCAAGTCCCTGACTGACAGTGAATTAGGCACTTAGAGAAGAACATTAGTACCTACAATGCGTGAATAATGTTCAAAACAGAACCCAAGTGACTAAAAAAATTATGTACCTGATGCCAAAAATACTTATAGGGCCTGACTAAGGTACCAGAGAAAAGGAATAACAGAATGAGTTAGAAAGAATTCTGGGAGATCATATTGGTTCATTCTCACACTGCTATAAGGACATACCCAAGACTGGGTAATTTATGAATAAAAGAGGTTTAATTGACTCACAGTTCCACAGGGCTGTGGAGGCCTCAGGAAACTTCCAATCATGTGGAAAGGGAGGCAAACATGTCCTTCTTCACATAGTGGCAACAAGGAGAAGCGCAGAGTGAAGTGGGGGGATAACCCCTTATAAAACTATCAGATCTCATGAGAACTCACTCACTATCACAAGAACATCATGGAGGTAACCACACCTATTATTCAATTACCTCCCACTTGGTCCCGTCCATGACATGTGGGGATTATGGGAACTACGGATCAAGATAAGATTTTGTTGGGTACACAGCCAAACCATATCAGAGATCATCTGTTCTAGTTCCTTGCCTTCACACAGGCACATGTTGAAACTATCCAGGACAGATTTTATTCTAATATTGTTCTGGAGATCCAGTGTTCATTTTCTTATCGCTCTAAACTTAAAGTAGTTGTACAAAGCTGTGTACCTGGTGCTTACTGACACTCCCTAAATAGAATGCTTACCTTGGATCATTTTTTTGTTACTTGTAAATATTCACATGACCAAGAGTAATACTACCCTCTATTTTAAATTGATCTAACATTAATATTCTACAGCTTTAAATATAGATATTAAAGATAAACTAAGATAGGTAAACTAAAAGTATAAACAAATATTTTATTAGGAATCAGAAGAGATTCAATATGGTTCCATCATCAGAGCCTTGCTACTTCTAACACTTAGCATTTCTTTTCCTTGTAAAGTGTTAAAAGTAATATTTACATTGACTACATCATTGAGTTGTTGTAATAATTAAATAAACGAATGTGTGTGACAGTGCCAAGAAATCTACAGAGTGCTGTTTAAATATAAGGCCTTTAATCTCACCTCTTCTATGCCACTCACAGAATTTTGTTTACATAGTTATTAGAGCACTCGGGACACCATTTCTTAGTATTAAATGTCCCTCTTCAGTTTTCTCACCACCAAGATTGTAAACTATTAGAAAGTAGAGGATCTGCTTTATTGTTATATTCCCTGATTGTTAAAAATACCATGCTGTAGATATAATAGCCAATGCATAAGTATGCAATTAACCAGTAAATTAAATATGTAGATTTCATAGCTGATGATTTGCAGAATTAATATGAGTAACTACGCTATGTTAGAAAGAGAAAACAAAGATATAAAGAAAATAGTCTGAGTTGTAAATTGCCAGATTTCAGGGATAAAATGTAATATAATATATTTAATTGTTTTAATTTTTAGCTCCCACAAATAAGTGAGAATTTGTGAAGACTGTCTTTCTGTACTTGGCTTGTTTCACTTAATATAACATCCTCCAGTTCCATCCACATTGTTATACATGACAGGATCTCATTCTTTTTTACAGTTGAATAATTTTCCATTGAACATATGGAGATAAAGAGTTGAATGATGGTAACCACAGGCTGGGAAGGGTAGAAGGGAAAGAGGGAAAAAGTGGGGATGGTTAATGGGTACAAAAATATTATTAGATATAATGAATAAGATCTAATGTATGACAGCTCAAAAGGGTGACTATAATCAACAATAATTTATTGTATATTTTAAAATAACGAAAAGAATGAAACATTCGTAACACAAAGAAATGATAAATGCTTGAGGTGACAGGTACCCCATTTACCCTGACATGATAATTACACATTGTATGTCTGTATCAAAAAGTCTCATGTACATCATAAATATCTATCTATCTACTATATATTCATAAACATTAACAATTTTAAAAAAGCATATGTAGTGAAATTTGTACCACAAGTACTGCCAACACACATTTTGAAGAGAATATCCATGGAAAGAGACAACTCAATCCTAAAATTAAAGGTCTAATATTATCATTTCTAACTATGTCTGCTTCTAGTACCAAAGTCTAGTGTACTCTCCTCTAAGGAGGGACGGAATACCCATGTAAATACCAGTTCTGTCATACTGTCATATCACATGTGATCTTGGAAAGTTGTGACATTTATGGTTCATAAAGGACAGAGATGTCTACTACTTAAGTTTAAGTATTGTGAATTATTGCCCTGCTTTGAAACCATAATGTCTTTTCCTGTGGCAACTATTTTATTTGGTAAATTGGGTAAAAGCACTTGCTGATAATAAAATTAACTAATGTTTTGAGGATATTTATTTGTAGTTTCCATTCAAGAATTCTATTATTTCTATTGAGATGAGGAAGACCAACCTAGGATTTCATCTTGACTTTCTATTTTCCTTGAGCCATTTCCTAATACATTTGTAATATTAGCCAGGATACTGCTAAGAAACAAATATTTCTTAGTATAATTTGAAAATAATGTGCACCATTTAAAAAAGTGTGGGCAGGGTTAAAAAACAGCTTGAAGAGATGGAGAGTTCTCTAGCTGTAGCAACATTAGGACACTGTCACTAACTCTGGGCCTGTAGGAGCAAGGCAAGGTATATTTACTGGAATTTAAGAGAAAGCTGAATGGAGAAGCCTTACTGGCTTAAGTTCTGTACTTTGATGGTTATTGAACCATTTCACGGTGGTGCAGTAGACGGGGAGCCAGCGAAATAATGTTGACTTTACTCTCTTCCTGCTTTCTCTATCATATTCTGGTTCCTCACAGTGGATACCAGAGGGCTGAGTGCTCACTGATGTATTTCATGTGGGTCATCTCTGTAGGGCACAGACTCTGGGAAGATAAGGAACGATGGTTGTCAAGAGCTGGTATCCAGCTACACTGGATCTTTCCTCTGCCCTTTTTATCATATTATTTCATGTACTCTCTCCATGTAAACAATTGGCTCTGTTGAGTAGTAACCTTCTTGTTTAAATGCATTTGAGATATCACCAAGTACAGTCTTGGGACCTCTTCTCATAGAGTTATTTGATATTCTTCAGTAATGAGTCTCACCCAGTGCCAAGCAGCTGGCTAATAATTATCTTTGAAAAAGGGAATAAATGACAAGTATAATCACTGTGTCCAAAAATTATGGATACTACAGAGAAACTTCTGAAAGTTTTTCCAGAGGCTTCTGTTTCTGTGAAACTCTTTATGGTTGACACTTAAAATGTCACAGAGCAAATATGAATTTTTATTAATATCTTTAAAACATCCTTTTTATGTGTTACTTGACACATATGTCCTCAAATTATATCCAGTTAAAGTATAAAATTTTACCAAAGTCCAAATAATTTTTTTTCTTGATAAAAGTGAGGACAGGTTTTAAAATAACCTTTTTTTCTTTTAATAGTCTATCTTAGTAGGTCGTGTGTCTTAGCAAATTGAAAAATCATTTCTCTTTGTACATTAAGTCATCAATACAATTTGTCAGAGTACAGGTGGTGACTGCCATGATCTTTCCTGACAGACTACTCCTCTTCATACAGTATTATTATCATTAAATCACTATCATTATCACTAATGATAATGATTATTACCAGTGAAGTAGAATTCACCTATTGCTAGATGACATACTAAGATATTTTGCTTTTTTCCCCAAGTAAATGTAAACTTTCTAATTATCTTTTGTAGTAGAGTGGAAAAGCGAGCATCAGCAGGATTAATGACAGTATATTCTACTCCTCTGGTGTACTGAACTTCTACTTCTCTCATGATTAAAAGCATGAACTCTGGAATCAGACATTGTAGATTCAAAATCCACCTCCACCTCTTATTAGCTGTGTGACTTTGGCCAAATTCTTTAATCTCTCTGTGCTTTATTTTTTTTAATCAATAAAGTGAGCTTTAATAATATGTACTTCATAGGGTTTTTGTGAGCATTAAAAAAGTTAAAACATGTAAAATGTGTAATAGAGAGCCTGGAAACATAAAAGAGTAAGTGTTTGCTATTATTCTTATACCCAAAACTTTGGTATATACTATTCCTTTAATTGGAAGTCATATTTCCTAAGGTCAATCTGAAAGCAAATATAGTTTAAGATTTTCCATTGCTTTTAGCTTAAGTAAAAAAGATCAAAGGTTTCTACTAATCTTACAACTTAAACCTGAGAGGTGGCAGGGACCCTATGCGTCAGCAAAATTTTAGCATTTAGTTGTAATTTCCACATGACTGTATTATAATAATCACCATGCCACTTAGAACAGATATCATGCTAAACCTTTGTAACTTTCCCGTCATCATCTTTGACCTTTCACTACTACAACCCTACATCTGTCAAATGTTACAACAAGTGCCTTATCTCACAATTTAGAAATAATGGCATAAACCACAGAACCAGAAGTTTCATCCATGGTATTTGTGCAAACTGTGTTGTCTCAATCTTCTCCGGATCAGTCACCAGTAACCAGGGGAATGCAATAATTCTTTCTTTTATAAATTGTAATGTAATCTAATGAGCCAGACCCCTAAGAGATGAGTGTAATTGTCATACTCCACTGGGAATCCTACTTGTCATGATATATCTTAATATCTGAGTCAAAGGAGTTCATCAGTCCAACCAAGCATTACATGCTTCTTCCCCACCTCCATTCCTTTTATCACCCTAGAATTTTTCTACTGAGATTTGCCCTAAATGGTCTATAGTTTCCATAGCAATTCATCTAAACTATACATACATAAGTTAGTGCAGTGAAGATATGTGACAGAGAAAATCATTATTCTTCATAAGAAATAATGATACTTGGTCTTTTAAAAATAAGGAATGTTGAGAATTATTAAATATAATGTTGGGCTAGGCATGGTGGCTCACCCTGTGATCCCTGTACTTTGAGAGGTTGAGGCAGGAGGATCCCTGAGGCCAGGAGTTTGAGACCAGCTTGGTCAATATAGTGAGAGACCCTGTCTTTACAAAATAGAAAAAAAAAAAAAAAAAAGGAAAAAACATGTTTCAAAGTTCTAATACTTAAAAATTCTCAGGCCAGGCGCGGTGACCCACGCCTGTAATCCCAGCACTTTGGGAGGCCGAGGCAGGTGGATCACAAGGTCAGGAGATGGAGACCATCCTGGTTAACACGGTGAAACCCTGTCTCTATAAAAATACAAAGAATTAGCCGGGCGTGGTGGTGGGCGCCTACAGTCCTGGCTGAGGCAAGAGAATGGCGTGAACCCAGGAGGCGGAGCTTGCAGTGAGCCGAGATCGCGCCACTGCACTCCAGCCTGGGCGACAGAGCGAGACTCCGTCTCAAAAAAAAAAAAAAAAAAAAAAAAATTTCTCATCTGCTTGAGGGAGTAATAACGTGATAATTACATCAGATCTCCAGGATGCTCAAGTAAACCGTCCAGACTCTTAGCCATATATTTATCAAATTATTTTGTAATGACATCTTTGTGCTGTGATTTCTGAAAATTCAGTAAAAGATGGAAATTCATATTAGTGTGTAATGATTTTAATGAACTGTGACTATGACATTTGCATTTAGAAGACATTCAGTGACTCTAAGTTGAATTGACAGTGGCATGACAATCTTGATAAAGAGATTATTAGTGGCTGGAAAAAAAGTGCCAAGGCTAGCTTTGTGAAATGGCATGCTTTCTCTATGTTTTAGCTTAGCAGCAGTACATTGGTGTATATATGTGTCTCCCTTCTTCTATCCCTTTCCTCGGGGAGCCCTGTGCACTAGGTGACAGACGAAGGATGATAGAATCACCTGGTAAAGGGGTAAATAACAAAGCACAGAAAGTAGAAATGGGAATTGGCTGAAGCACAGCTTTTGAAACCCCTGCGAATACACTGGGGATGGGGCAGGGAGTACAGTGAAAGAGTTAGGAGACAAGAATAACAGGAAGTTTCTCCTCCTGTCTCCTTGCCTCTCTCCCCACTAGAAAGTAAGCTCTGTTAAAGGGAGGTCTTTTGTTCCCATACAAGCAGCCATATGGGTTTTGTTCCTATACAACCAGCACCTAGAGCAGAGCCTAACAATAGCTACTTAGTAAATATTTCATAAGTCAATGAACAAGAGAACAAAAGTAGCACAGAAAAAGCAGAATTTGAAGATTAGAGGATCGACTTAGCTAAGTAAATTGAGAACTCTTCTGCTAAAAGCGTCTGGTTGCTAATATAGGAAATGCCCCTCATTCCTATAGGAAATATGTATTAATTTCAGGTAAGCTTCACTCTGTGAAGCACAATAAAATCACACTCATATAATACCTTCTTATCAACTGCCCAGACTAACAGTGCTGCAAAACACAAATGTAAATGATTGAAGTGATAAAGTTAAAACATTATCAAACAACAATTAATATTTGCTTAATTTGGTTGTTTATTTCTTGCTGGATTAGTAACTTCTTATGTACAGCAGTATCTCATTCATCTTTGTTCCCTGGTAGTTCGCATTATCTGATTCAGAGTAGCCATGCATTTATTAATTTAATTGAACTGAATCCCAAGAAACATTCTCAGCAAAACATACATCCTGGTAGATCAAGTAAGGCCTCTCCTAATCTGTGAAAACAAAGGAAGATAGTGTTGTTATGTTGTTAAATCTTCTGTAAAACAGGTAACATTAGGAAATTCTTCCTCTGGTTTTAAAGAACGGTTGCATTGGCACTAATTTGATTTTTTTTAATGTTTTGCTTTATATAATCCCATCACTTGAGGCTTGCACTGCAAATCTGTCTTGTCAGACAACTGTTGCCACCCACTGCCTGTCAGCTTCTCAGAGGACGGTGGCTTTGTCAGAGAAAAAGCATTTATACCTCTGATGATTCAATCAATTGATTTAGGAAAGCATCACTTCTAAAAGAGCACAGCTTCCAGACAAGAAGAAAACCTTGTACTCCAGTCCCTTGGGCTACAATTTGATTTGTGTTGAAAAGTATTAGCGATATGATCCAACTGAGACTGGGGAGACTGGTACATTAGGCAACATAGCAGACATACACATTTTAAACAAAACAGTAACAGTGGGAGGTGAGATAATATATAGAAACATGGGATCTTAAACTGTTCTAATATATTTCAATGATAAGTAAATAATTCTGAGGGGATTATGGTCTAATAGCTTTACACAGATAAGAAGTGGTAAGAATAAGACTGTGGATTAGAAGTCATACATCCTGTGTGTTAGATTAAAAGAATACTTTCCTCTAAATTAAAGACTTTCAGACTAGAACCTTGAGAAGTCTGGTGCTGTTCAATATGGTAGACACTAGTGTCATGTAATTGAAATTAATTTTAAATTAATTAAATAAAATTTAAAATTCCATTCCTCAGTCACCTTAACCACATTTCAAATTTCCAATAACCATACTAGACATTTGCTAAATACAGGATAGGGAAGGCACAGAACTTTCCCATTAGTGCAGAAGGCAATTTTGAGCATCACACCTCTAAGATTTTGTTTGCCAGTAACTGCTGCTTTCGATTTCATGCTCATCTCAAAGTATTAAGTAGTTCTGCACGTTCCTCAAACATCATATATTTGATTTCCACATAGAATTTCACATAAAAATGATTTTAAAATAATTTAATATCACAGTAACTGTTTGACTTTGTTTCTGTTTCTCCTAGGATGGTCCCATAATCCTGCTTATAAATGATCTATCCTGCATTAGTTGATTGTTTATGGTATGTTGTTACATTGGTTTTCTAGGGCAACTAAAACAAAATAACACAAACTGAGTAGCTTAAAACAACAGAAATACAGTCTCAAAGTTCTGGAGGATGGAAGTCTAAAAGGAAGGTGTTAACAGGGCCATGCTGCCTCTGAAACCTGTAGTGGGATAATTTATTCTATGCCTCCTCCTAGTTTCCAGTAGTTCTCAGCAATCCTTGGCATTCTTCGGCTTGCAGTTGTAACACTTTACTCACACCCCTGCCTCCCTTGTCACATAGTCTTCTTTTCTCTTCTGTCTGTACCTCTTCATCTCTGGTTTTTTTGTTTGTTTGTTTTTTGTTTTGAGACGGAGTCTTGCTCTGTCGCCCGGGCTGGAGTGCAGTGGCTGGATCTCAGCTACCAGTCATATTGGATTAAGGGCCCACCCCACTAGTATGACCTCAACTTAACGAACCATACCTTCAATGATCCTATTTTCAAATAAGATCACATTCTGAGGTACTGGGGATTAGAATTTTTCATATCTTTTTGAGAGGACAAAATTCAACCCACAAGAGTTACTTATAAAATTTCCTATAGACTTTAATATATATATTTTATATATATAATGGTATATATATCATATGGTATATATAATATATATTAAATATACACACACCCATATATATTAAATATATATACTTTTATATATTTAATAAATATATCATATATATTATATATAATATATATTTATATATATTTAATATATATGGGTGTTTGTGCACTTGTGTGTGTATATGAAAATATAATAAATATACATATATATTTTTCCACATAGTGACACACATCCAGAGTTAAATCACAAAGTAAGGATCTGTAGAACTTGATCATAAAACAGATTTGCCATAATTAGCAAGTGTATTATTTATCCATATCATTCATAAAAACTGACATTAGTTTGGGCGCAGTAGCTCATACATGTAATCCAAGCACTTTAGGAGGCCGAGGTGGACAGATCAGGTGAGGACAGGATTTCGAGACCAGCTTGGCCAACGTGGTGAAATGTTGTCTCTGCTAAAAATACAGAAATTAACCAGACGTGGTGGCTGGCACCTTTAATCCCAGCTGCTTGGGAGGCTGAGGTAGGAGAATCTCTTGAACCCAGGAGGCAGAGGTGGCAGTGAGTCGAGATTGCGCCATTGCACTCCAGCCTGGGCAACAGAGCCAGACTCAGTCTCAAAACAAACAAACAAAACCTGATGTGAATATAAATATAGTATTCTGTTTCAATATAAATACAAATGTTAAAAATATTTTATTTTAAAATAAATATAGACTCAGGGAATTATAAAATATATGTGGTAATGACCTGTGTAGTCTTCACCCAACCTCCATCAGTGTTAACATCTTGCATAGGATAGCACAATATCAAAACCCGGAAATTACTAGAAATTCAAAATATAGAGTTTATTCAGATTTCAGCAGTTATGCATGAGCTCGTGTGTAGGTGTGTGTGCATGCTCATGGAGCTCTGTGCAATTTTATTACATGTGTAATTGCATGTGCTCTCCATTAATCAGGATACTTAATGGTACTGTCACAGGACTTTCATATGCTTCTTCCTTTATAGCCACGTCTTCTCCAGCCTGCCCCCAACCCAGCAACCACCATTCTGTCCCTGTCTCTATAATTCTGTGACTTAACAAATGTCATATAAATGGATTCATGCAATATGTATCACTTTGTAATTGGCTTTCTTCATTAGTCTTAATTTTCCTGAAGTTCATCCAAGTTGTACGTGTCAATAGTTTGTTCCTTTTTATTGCTGAGGAGGATTCCATGATTTGGATGTTCCACTGCTTGTTTAACCATTCACCCATTGAAGAACATTCTAAGAGTTTCCTGTTTTTGGCAATTATGAATAAGGGTGCTATGAACATTTATGTATAAGTGACTGTACGTAAAAAACTTTCAGGCTGGGCTCAGTGGCTCACGCCTGTATTCCCAGCACTTTGTGAGGCCGAGGCAGGCCCATCACGAGTTCAGGAGTTCAAGACTAGCCTGGCCAACATAGTGAAATCCTGACTCTACGAAAAATGGAAAAAAATTAGCCAGGTGAGGTGGCACGTGCCTGTAGTCCCAGCTACTCGGGAGGCTGAGGCAGGAGAATCGCTTGAACCCAGGAGGCAGAGGTTGCAGTGAGCTGAGATCACGCCATTACACACCAGCCTGGGCGACAGTGCGAGAGACAGTCTCAAAAAACAAACAAACAAACAAACAAACCAAAATTTTCAGTTTTCTGAGATATTTACCAACAGTGCAATTCCTGGGTCATATGTTAAGACTCTTTTTAGTCTTAAAAGTAACTGTCAAACTCTTTTCTGAAGTTGCTGTACCATTTTACATGCAAACTAATAATGCGTGAATCACCTAGTTTTGACATATTGTTGACAGCATTTGTGGTGTTATCATCATCTTTAAACTTATACATTCTGATAGGTGTGAGGTTTGTACTGATATCTTATTGTGCTTTAAATGTATTTTTCTTTTTCTTTCTTTCTTTTTTTTTTTTTTTTGAGACAAGGTTTTACTCTGTCACCCAGATTGGAGTGTAGGCTCGCAATCAGGGCTTACTACGGCCTTGAACTCTTGGGTTCAAGCAGTCCTGTTGCCTCAGCCTCCCATGTGGCTGGGAGTACGTCCATGTGTAACCATGCCCAGCTAACTTTTTAAAAAATTATTGTTTGTAGAGACAGTGTCTTACTATGCTGCCCAAGCTGCTCTTGAACTCCTGGGCTCAAACAATCCTCTTGCTTTGTCTCTTTATGTATGTTGCTTATTTTCTAATTGTATTGAGTGATTTATTGATATTGAATTTTAAGAGTTCTTTACGCCTTCTACATGAGTCCTTTGTCACATGTGGGATTTGAAAATATTTTGTCCTAGTCTATCATTTGTATTTTCATCTTAGGGTCTTTTACTGAGCAAAATGATTTACTTTCATAGGTTTAATTTATCAGTTTTTCTGTTTATGGATCATACTTTTGGTGCTAAATCTAAGAAATCTCTACCTTGTCCTAGGCCCTAAATATTTTCCTTACCTTTTTAGAAGTTTTATATTTAATACATTATTCATTTTGAGTTAATTTTTATAAGGTGTCAGATTTAGATTCAGGTTTATTTTTTACCAATAATTGTACAATTGCCTCAACACCACTTGTTGAAAATACTATCCCCCTAAATTGAGTTGTTTTTTACCCTCTGTCAACAAATAATTCTAGTTTCTCTGTTCTGTTTCATTGATCTGTGTGGTTGTTCTTCCAGCACTACTACACTGGTTTGATTAATCTGGCTCTAAAATAAGCCATCATCTTGTGTAGAATAGTTCCTCCCCCTTTATTCTTTTGTTTTTCAAGTGTTTTGTCTATCCTAGAGAATGTCTATAGAAATTTTAGGGTAGGTTTGTCTGTGCCTACAAAACTCTTGCTGAGATTTAAGAATTGCATTAAGCCCACAAACCGATGTAAGAATTGATATCTTTACTATGTTTTGCCTTCCAGTCAATCAACACAGTATGCTTCCCCAAGTATTTAGGGATTCTTCGATTTCTTTCTTAAATATTGTGCGATTTTCATCATACAGATCCTGTATATTTTCAGTTAAATTTATATCCACTATTTAATCTTCTTTGGAACACTTATAAACGGTTTGCATTTTAAATTTATTTGCACCTTTACATAAGAATGTAGTTGATTTATATGTGTTGGTCTTGTATCTCATGACCCGATTGAATTAATTTGTTAGTTCTAGAAACTTTCTTTGTAGATTTCTTGGAAGTTTTTAATAGAACATCATGTCATCTGCAAATAGAGTTTTATTCTGTTTCAATCTGTATGCCTTTCATTTATTTTTCTTACCTAATTGTTCTCTATACATCTTCTAATAATATGTTGACTGATGGTAAAGGCAGACATTCTTGCTTTCTTCACTGTTTTAGAGATAAGGCATTTAACCTTTTACTACTTGTATGATGTTAGCTATAGAATTTCGTAGATTCTCTTTATTAAATTGCGTTCAGAGCCTCTACCGAGAGTTATGAGAAATTTTGTCCATTTTTGTCTACATAAGTTAATACAATTATTTGCACAATGACTCTTGATTGACTTTCACACTCTGAACCTGTCGTGCCTATGGAATAAAGGCCACTAAGTCATGGTATATTATTCCTTGTGTACATTGCTGGGTTAAAAAGACAAAAAGTAAATGAATAAATGAATAAATAAATAAAATAAAAAGTTGAGATTTGAATTCATGCCAGATTTTGTTCTGAATATTTTCATTGTTGCTTCATTTTGCTTTTCTTTGCCTTTGATTTTGGTCCAAGGATAATTCTGATCTCTCATAAAATGGGGCCAGTGGAACGCATTATGCATTATTGCATAGTGAAAGACATTAGCAAAATTGTTGTTAATTCTTTGAATATTTGGTAAAATTCTCCATTGAAAACATTTTGGCCTGGAGATTGGAGATTGCTTTTTCAGGATTTTTTTAAATTATGAATTCTTTTTTTATCTTTTTAAAAACATTTATTTTAGGTTTAGGGTTACACGTGCAGGTTCGTTATATAGGTAAACTTGTGTCACACAAGCTTGTTGTACAGATTATTTTGTCACCCAGGTACTAAGCCTAGTACCTAATAGTTATTGTTTCTGCTTCTCTTTCCTTCCACCCTCCACCCTCAAGTAGGACCCAGTGTCTGTTGTTCACTTCCTTGTGCTCATGAGTTCTCATAATTTAGCTCCCCCTTAGAAGTGAGAACATGTGGTATTTGGTTTTCGGTTCCTGTGTTAGTTTACTAAGAATGATGGTGAATATCACTGATGAACATCAATGCAAAAATTCTCAGTAAGGCCAGGGGTGGTGGCTTACGCCTATAATCTCAGCACTTTGGGAAGCCAATGTGGGCGGATCACAAGGTCAGGAGTTCGAGACCATCCTGGCCAACATGGTGAAGCCTTGTCTCTACTAAAGATACCAAAATTAGCTGGGCCTGGTGGCACGTGCCTGTAATCTCAGCTACTCGGGAGGCTGAAGTGGGAGAATCGCTTGAACCCAGGAGGCAGAGGTTGGAATGAGCTGAGATCTATCCACTGTACTCCAGCCTGGTTTAATAGTGATGTAGCAGGGCACCTGATATTGTCAATTGGACCTTTTAATCAATCACATTACTACCTCATTCTATTAAAAATGAAGTAACTTATTCCATTAACAATGCTTATTTTAAAATTTTATAGCAGTATGCTCTGAACTTTAAATTTACTTACCTAAATTTCTATAAGTGACCTTCCTTCATACTTTACTCACTTCTCCCACAATCTTCTGTTCTATGTATAATTCTTCTAGACTTTGACTAATAAACTTAGCTACATTTGATTTTTAAAAATTAAAAGAACAGATAAAAATAACAGGTTTATAAACAAAAATCTTAGGAGGATTTTAAAACAATAAATGTTTTAAAGAGCAAAAATTCAACTAAGAAAGTTTCTGAGATAATTCAAAAAAAAATTCTAAATGACATACATCAGCACTACAACCACAATAAATACATTCATTTTTCCATTATGATTGTCTTTAAAGCAGTATGATTTTCGTGGTTGTTGATTCTCAGTCCAAATAACTATAATTAATAATATTAGCAAAAATAGAAAATTGGCCAATAATGGATGGAGAGATTAGATAGAATTGGATAGCACAATGTACAATTTATGCATAATACATTAGAGTAAGAGAATTCAAAGATAAAGATGTCATGTCAGATAATGTGGGAAGTAGAAATTCATCAAACAATTCAAAAAGTTTCAATGAAATTGTAGTTATTTTCAACATTGAATAGTATACTTCTTATTTGAAGAATTAATCTCAAGACAGAAATATGAATTATCATCCTATATTGTTGTAGGATACCATAAATACAATATTCTTTATTTCATAAAAGCATGCTTCTTGTGGTAAGACTAATATGTAAAGAACATACCATCTCTATAAATAACTAAAAGACTATGTATATTAATTTAGAGTTTAATAATATATGAAAGATTAATTTTTAACATAGCAAACATCATGTTTACATAAGCAATTACATTTACATTGAAATGGCAAATATTTTAAAAAGACATTATCTATTCAAATATTCATTATGTGTCTATTAGCTCTAATACATTAGAGAATTAGGGAATATTAAATAGAAAACACCTGCCTGAATGTTTCTACTTTTAATTATCACAGTTTAATAACATTTAATAACATTCAAGGCATGCAATTTGCCATGATTTGAGAATCTCAAAAAGTTAAACATAGAGAACAAAAAAAGAGGGCAAGAGTTGAAAAAACTAGCAATTCAATCATCTCTCATATATTCGGTGACTGCCTAATGTCTACCTCCCACATGCAGAGCCTTATTCTGGATGTGGTATAAATGAAACAGACAAAAATCCCGTCTTATTAAATTGCATTATTTGTATTTGTTGAATGGGGTGATGTAGGTAATAAAATTAAACCTACAACATGTTAAATGTCTATAAAATATGGAAATGAATAAGCAGCACGGTTGAATAGGCATATTTTGGATATTGTGGAAGGTGATTTCCAATTTTGCATAAAGTAATAGGAATTCTCACTGGTAAGCAGACATTTGAAGAAAGTAAAGAGATCATGCATGAGGATATCTGGGGAATGTGTATTTTCAGTGGAAGAAACAGCAAATATAAAAGTCAGGGGTGTGTATGTTCCTTTAAGAGAAGAGAAGGGAAGTTACATAACTGGAAAGAAATGAGTGAGGGAGAAAGATGCAAGAAAGGTGATCGGGTGTTTGGAGAACTAACGGGATGCCACACCATATAGTTCCATGTAGAGTTTTTTGTTTTGTTTTGTTTTTTGAGATGGAGTCTTGCTCTGTCGCCCATGCTGGAGTGCAGTGGCGCGATCTCGACTCACTGCAACCACCGCTTCCTGGGTTCAAGTGACTATCCTGCCTTAGCCTCTGGAGTAGCTGGGATTATAGGCACCTGCAACCATGCCCAGGTTTTTTGTTTGTTTGTTTGTTTGTTTGTTTAGATTTTTAGTAGAAACGGGGTTTCACCATGTTGGTCAGGCTGGTCTCAGACTCTTGGCCTCAGGTGATCCGCCCACCTTGGCCTCCCAAAGTGCTGGTATTACAGGCATGAGCCACCACGGCCAGTCGAGACCATGTTAAGAAGGTTTTATAATCAGAGAAGTAGACCCAGAAAAGTGGAGACTCCCATCTCCTACCTTGTCCTACTTGTAAAACTAGAGCATCACATCAAGAGTAGAAGGCAACAATCTTCACCACCAGCTCAAGAGCTGTGGATCAGATATTTTGCAGATAATAATAACAGAGGGAGAAGTAAGTCATAAGAAAAAAACAAAAGCAACAGATTATTCCTATAAAAACACTGAGTTAACTCAGATTATTCTTATAAAAACCCTTATTTGAAACAGAAGGTGAAGAAATTCAAGCCTACGATGATCGCTTTAAAACAGTAGATATTCTGGTGGTAGTCAAGTGAAAATAAGCTGGTGGCTCTATGCGGGCAAAAAGTTTAATCTTAGGGCAGCCAATTTGCCAGAGATAAGCAGAAAAAGAGACAGTGAAATAAAGCAAGGTCAGAGCAAATCTGTAAAGCGGAGACCAAAATGATATCTGCAAAGGAGTCTGAATTTAACTGGAGCGTACTATGGAGAAACTAGTTTCCCAGGTCTGGGATAACAGTAAAATTCTTGAAACCAATAACAAATTCAGTCAGCAATTAGTGGAGACAAACAGGTGGGTGTAATGTCAAAGAGACAGACAGGTTAACAGAAAGATCAGGCAAACTAATAGTCAAAGAAAGCCCTTCTAAAACCAATGTCATCCCAGGATTATTATACACATGCCCAATGCTGTGCTCACTGAGGTGTGATACCAAGGTTTCACAACTTGTGGGATTTATATTTCACTACAGTAGTCCAGCAAAGTCACCAAACAAATAAACAGGAATGGAATAATAACAAAAGGATTAGGGAGAGAGAATATTCAGAGTTGCCACAATGTCTTATCTAAAATGACCTGATTTTTAACAAAAAATATGATACATACAAAGAAACAACAACGACAAAATGTGTCCCATACAAAAAAAAAAAAAATCATGCAGCCCAAACAACTGACCTATTAGAGGGTCCAGTTGTTACATTTAATCAGCAAAGCTTCAAAGAAGCCATTATAAATATGTTCAAAGAATTAATTGAAATTGTTTAAAGACTAAAGGAAGACAAGAGGTCAATGGCTTATCAAAAATATAATATCTGTAAAAAGGTAGAATTGATATAAAGAAACAAATAGAATTCTGGGTTTTAAAATCATAATAAAGAAAAATATTTTTTCTGGAGTAGTTCAACAGAAGATTTGAACTGCTAGAAGACAGAATCAATGCCCTTGAAGATAGATGGATAAAGAATCCAAAATCCAAAGGAAAGAATTATTTTTAAAATGCAATAGACTTCAGAAAAATGTGAGATACTAACACATACATACTAACACACATTTAATTATACTAACACACATATAAATCATTAGCATAGAAGAGGAAGAAGTGAAAAGAAAGGAACAGAAAATTTATTAAAAATTTCTATGGCTGACCACTCCCCAAACTTAATAAAAAATAATAATCTAAACATTGAAAATGCTCAATGATCCCCAGTTACATAAACTAGAAGAGATCAAAACCCAGGCATGTCATAGTAAAAATATTAAAAGACAAAAACAAATAGACTTTTTTTTTTTTTTTTGAGATAGAGTCTCACTTGGTTGCCCAGGCTGGAGTGCAGTGGCACAATCTCAGCTCACCGGCAACCTCCACCTCCCAGGCTCAAGCAATTCTCCTGCCTCAGCTTCCAAGCAGCTGGGATTACAGGCACACGCCACTACCACTGGGCTAATATTTTTATTTTTAATAGAGACAGGGTTTCTCTATGTTGGTCAGGCTGGTCTTGAACCCCTGACCTCAAATGATCCACCCACCTTGGCCTCCCAAAATGCTGGGTTTACAGGCGTGAGGCACCACACCCAGCCAAACAGACAATTTTGAAATAGTGAGAGATTAACACATCACATTTATGGGAATCTCAGTAAGAATTCTATCATATTACCATCAAAAACAATGAAGTTTAATAGGTAATGGGATAACATATTCTAATTGCTAAAATAAAAAAATTCAATCAACAATCTAACATTCAGAAACTTCATCTTTCGTAAATGAAGGTGAAATGAAGACCTTACCAGAGAAACAAAAATTGAGAGAATTTCTTGATAGCAAATCCACCTTATAAAAATGCTAAACAAATTTCTTTAGTGACCATAGCAAAAATTTCAATACATACATACATACACACACACACACACACACACACACACACACACACACACAGGTGCACACAAAATGCCAACAATGATAATTATGCAATTAAGAAGACATTGTAAATGCCTATATCTTCTCTTTTCCTCTTTTTAACTGAAATAAAATAATTTGTTTTAAAATGTGTATTTTATTGCACACCTACCACATATAGTTATGCCACATATTTGACAATGAAAGTGAAAAGGATTTCCCTGTATTGCAATGAGAAAAAGCATTAAACCATAGAAACCTATAAAGACAAACAGAAATAGTAAATAAGGACATTTTTTTGTAACAATAAATATATGTACTTCTCCTTTTTTCTCTTATTTAGAAAAACAAAATTATATAAAGTGATAATTAGTATTAGGCATTTTTTCGAATATAACAAAAATAGCACAAAATAAGGAAACAGTAGTGAGAGTTACATAGGACTAACATATCTGTATCTCCCTAGAATTTAGTATAAATCTGAAGTTCATTCTAATAAGTTAAGATGTACATGGCAAGCCCCAGAGAAACAACTACAAAAACAATTTTTAAAAAGTGAAATGATCATTAAAGGAATTGAAATGTTACCCCAGGAAATATTCACTTAATTCCAAAGAAGGCAGTAAATGAGGCATAGAGAAACAGGATACACATGAGGCCTCTATAAAATAGCATAGAAGATTTAAATCCAACTACAGCAATAATACATTTAATGTAAATGGGGTAAACAATCAAAATACAGATATAGTCTGATGAGAGTATAAAGAGAGCTCCAAATATGTGGTGTTTAAAGGAGACAAATTTCAGATTGAAAAATTCAAATAGATAATAAAGGAAGGAAAAAAATTATGCAAAAAGCTTCTGTAAGAAAGCTGGAGTAGCTCTGGTAATGTCAGACAAATTAGACTTAATAAAAAGAAAAAGTGTTACTAAAGTGTATCTCTTTAAAAGTAAGTGCTGTACTTTTTCTCACATTTCACTAGACATGGTTCACTGCCCCTCCCGCAGCAGTGAGAGTCTTACTCTCTTTTGGCAGCAATATATTGATGTATGTTTTGCCGATGAAGATGAGATTATTTGCCATCCACTACTCAGAAGCAACAGGTTTTGCTTTTACTCCTCCTAGAAGCAATGGAACCTTGCCTGTTCCCTGGGGGTGAGACAGGTGACTGCCCATACCCTAGCTACTTAACATTTTTGCTTCTTAGGACGGAAGAGTAAGGGCAAGGGGACAAGACCCATCTCCCGAAAGCAGCTGATCCCCACTTGCACACCACACTACCAACGAAGCTAGCCATTTCTGGTCTCCCACCCTGCCTTTTTCTAAGCACATGGTGAAGATCCGTGGAAAACATTTTGTGAGTATAAACTCTTCCTGTGTCTGAGGCCCCTAGTCTTTCCAAACTGATAAGCTAGCCTAGACATTCCCTTGAAGAAGTTTTTAAAATGTTAGCTGACTTCATTTTACATTCATTTATGTAGGCCACTTCTTTCTCCTGTGCTATGCCAAGGGTGAAATTATTCCTTGTCCCTCATTGGAAATTAGTTTACCCGGTGAACTTGTAACCCCACCTGTCTAAAGAGGCTCAAGTAACAATATGATTTTGTGGATTTTCCAGCTTTTTCTGCTAGAGTGTGTGTGTATGGGGGAGGCCACAGCTTTCTTTGCAGCTTTGTTCTTTCTAAGCAATGTAAGAATCTCTGTATTATTTTTGCAGCATAGTGTTAGCATTTTCATTATTTAGAGAATCTGCAGATTGTACAGATCTCAATTTGATTTCATCTTTAAAGTGACATTTGTTAATATTTCTTAGATATACATGCTTATATATTTGTTCACATATATATTACTTGTTAAGTAATTGAAATTTTTCTCAGTTTATTCTGATGAATTGAGACTGATTTCTAGTTTCCCTTTACTGAATTTGGGTTTGTAATTTATGTAAAATATATTTTAGTAATTGTGAAATATATCAGGGAAGTGCTTTTAATGCATAAATGTGTATGTATATGTATATTTATTTGAACTCAGTATTACATTATTGAGAGTCTGTAAATAAGTACACATCCTAATTTACTTGATCTTACAGCATCTCCAGAGTGAAGATCCACTGACTTTGTGTTTCTTTGATTTCTCCTTACCAAGATTGGTAGTCTGTGTTTTTATCTATTTGAATGCTATGAGAGATGTGAGATCCTGTGATTCATAGTCATTCTACAAATTTATACAGGAATCCTATATTATAATAATTTTTATGTAATTCCCTATCATGGTTCTAGATTTAATATGCATTCCAAAATATTAATGGGATATGTTTGAATATTAAAACTTCATCCTCCAATGTCCCTAGATGTATTTTCACTTTTATATGCTCAAATTAAAACACACACATACACACACACATACACACACCCCCAGTTAGGTGTTTACTTGCTTTAAAGTGGAGAACTGCATGGCATATGGCAGATTTGCACTGAAATAGACGAATTAAAAATGATATTTCTATCAGCAAGCAACTTTTAAAAATGCTATAAAATTAACATGCTATGTGTTAGTAACTTATCAATATATTCACTCTTGCTCAACTTATAACAATTACCCTACAGAATAATTAATGTTTGAAGATAATGTTTATTAATAAAGATAAAATGATAAATTATACTTTATAAGATCAAATGTTGATATTTTGGGTACTCTTTGTTAATAGTTCTGAAAGGACAGAAACTGAAGAGCAGAAGTAGTTTAAAAGCAGGTGGGGCCAGGCGCGGTGGCTCAACCCTGTAATCCCAGCACTTTGGGAGGCTGAGGCAGGCAGATCATGAAGTCAGGAGCTCGAGACCATCCTGGCTAACATGGTGAAACCCCATCTCTACTAAAAATACAAAAAAAAAAAAAAAATTAGCAGAGCGTGGGGGGGGGCTGTGTTAGGAGACTGGCATAAACCTGGGAGGCAGAGGTTGCAGTGAGCCGAGATTGCGCCACCGCACTCCAGTCTGGGTGACAGAGCAAGACTCCGTCTCAAAAACAAAAACAAAAACAAAACAAAACAAAACAAAAAAACAGCTGTATGAGCAGAGTATGTCAATATTTAACCTTTTTTTTTTTTTTTTTCTTTTAAGAGAGAGTCTCATTCTGTCACAAGGCTGGAGTGCAGTGGCGTGGCGTTGTCTCGGCTCACTGCAACCTCCTCATTCCGGATTCAAACTATCCTCCTGTCTCAGCCTCCCGAATAGCTGGGATTACAGGCTCGCACCACCACGACCAGCTAATTTTTGTATTTTTAGTAGAGACCGGGTTTCACCATGTTGGGCAGGATGGTCTTCATCTCTTGACCTTGTGATCTGCTTGCCTTGGCCTCCCAAAGTACTGGGAATACAGGCGTGAGCCACCGCATCCTGCCATATTTAACCGTTTTTAAAGAGCTATATTTTCTCACATATCTGCCTTGATTATCATGAGATATTTTATTTGGACTTTGTAACTTTGAACAAGTTTATGGGTCCAGGTGTAAAATAACACTGTTCATTTTAATTGAAATACAAAAAGTATCTTGAATAATGAATATTTGAATAATTATTGAATATTTGAATAACTAGTTGTCCACTTAAATAATGTGGACATTTTTCCAATTGAAATATCAATATGCTTTTGACACTGAGGTGATTTTGATTCTTCTTCTAAAAAGCAGGAAAATGTGTATTTAGAAACAGTCTTTCAATACATTTACAAAACATCAAAACAGAATATGTTTAGTATTTTGGTGTGTTCTTTGCCAATTTCAGCCAAATTTAATTACAGCCTTGAAAACAAGTTCCAAAATAGATAATTTTATTATTGGTAAACTCTAGTATAAAAGAACAACTGTTAAAACTTTTCCAGTTCACCAACTTTAGCTTTAAATTACGGTAAAATAGCTGTGCAGTATCCACTAAATACCACAGAGACAGGCTCATTTTGCCACTGAATATTACTGAAAAGCTAAGTGCTTTTCCATTTACCAACAGGACTATGCAATTTATAAAGGCAAACAAACAAAAAGCTATGCTCATATGGTGAAGATTTAGTTTTCTAGAAAGACGGAAAAATTTACCAGGACTTAAGACAGCAGATGAGAATTTCTATGGCATGAATTTCAGAATACATTTCTGCCTCTGAAGTTTCTCAGGAGAGGTAAATGATATTAGACTGTGATTGAAAGAAAAGTAGACATAGATATTTGGTAGGTGCTTCCTTTGTTCTCTTTGCCCGTTCATATCGGAACATGCTAAATGTAGCAAGTGAAAATAGAAGAGCCCCTTAAGAGTTCTTAAAATTGTAACATTGGGTTGTACATTTTTATTTCATTTTATTGGTTTTCATAAATAGTGAAAACATCATACAAAGATGTTTTCCTGAATATCAATATTGTTTTCATTTTTTTCTGTCTTCAGATATTTACACAATATAATAATTTGTCAGGTAGTATTAAACATATTGTTTTATCATGTAAAAATCTTGATTAGTAAAATTCAACTGAATTGATGTTGTAAAGTAAAATTCTGTGAATAACTTTTAAGTGGGAATCAGAAAGGTTATTAGGCCTTAAATCGCAAATATTTTAAGCGCTTCAACTTTACATGGATATAATTAGACAGAAGGTAGAATGACCCCTAAAAACTACATTATTTGCTGTATATGATGACTCTTCCCTGGGCATATATCCATTGCCCTATATGTCCATTTAGTTTGTCCCTTATCCAGATCTTCATTCGGTCACCCGAATTTAGTTCTCCTTCAAGGCTTTCTTATTTCTATCAACGGTGTCATATTTTAGTCTTATCATTTTTGTCCCTTTTATGATCCATATTTATTCAGTTGCCACTTCAGGTATGGTTCCTTAACAAGACTTATTATGCTTTCAATTTAATTGTCGTGCCTTAAAGATCATAAACTCACATTTTTGCAAAAGTTACCTAAGTAATTCCATTTCCCTCAGTTTCCCTAGTCTTCAGTTAAATTTTCATTCCACTAAAAGGATCATAAATTTTAAAAATATTGTTTTCACTATCATTTCTCTTTTTAGAATTTCGTTATTCAGTATCTACAGAAGCAGTGAAAAATTCTGGTTAGGTCTCTATTGCCTGGATTAATTCCAAGTTTTTAAACTAGTTTCAATCTTCACCTCTCTCCCTTAAAAACTGTTTACAACCTACTTTCTTGTCTTACCTATATCAACAATTTTTAAAAATAAATAATTTACATCTTTCATTTTTGCTCTATGACCACCCCACATCGTATTTCCATGCTTGCTTTCATACCTTTAGTCATTCCGTGCCTGTCATTGATATGATTTCATTTTTTTTTCTTTTGTCTGTTAACGATATACTCTTTGGGGCCATGCACGGTGGCTCACGCCTGTAATCCCAGCACTTTGGGAGGCCGAGGCGGTTGCATCACAAGGTCAAGAGATCGAGACCATCCTGGCCAACATGGTGAAACCCTGTCTCAACTAAAAATTCAAAAATTAATTGGGCGTGGTGGCGAGTGCTGATAATCCCAGCTACTGGGGAGGCTGAGGCAGGAGAATCACTTGAACCCAGGAGGTTGCAATGAGCCAAGATTGCACCACTGCACTCCAGCCTGGCGACAGAACAAAAACAAACGAACAAAACAAATCTATTCTTTGGGGTTATAGCTTCTTTTTTAAATTTTTTTGTTTGTTTGTTTTTTGTTTTTTGTTTTTGAGACGGAGTCTCGCTCTGTGGCCCAGGCTAGAGTGCAGTGGCACAATCTTGGCTCACTGCAAGCTCCGCCTCCCGGGTTCCGGGTTCCAGCGATTCTCCTGCCTCAGCCTTCCAAATAGCTGGGATTACAGGCACCCACCACACTGGCTAATTTATTTTATTTTATTTTATTTTTTTAGCAGAGATGGGCTTTCACCATGTTGGCCAAGCTGTTCTCAAACTCCTGACGTCAAGTGATCTGCCACGCCCGGTCTGTTCTGCATGTTTTTGCTTTGTTTTGTTTTATTTTGAGACAGAGTTTCACTTTTTCGCCCAGGCTGGAGTGCAGTGGCGCGATCTCAGCTCACTGCAAGCTCCGCCTCCCGGGTTCACGCCATTCTCCTGCCTCGGCTTCCCAGTAGCTGGGACTACAGGCACCCGCCACCACGCCTGGCTACTTTTTTTGTATTTTTAGTAGAGACGGGGTTTCACCGTGTTAGCCAGGATGGTCTCGATCTCCTGACCTCGTGATCCACCAGCCTCGGCCTCCCAAAGTGCTGGGATTACAAGGTGTGAGCCACCGCACCCAGCCTATAGCTTATTTTTAAAGCAGTTTACTCGTAATTTTATCCTAGTTTTTCTTCACTTTCACTTTTCATACACACCCACATTATTGCTAATATGAGTATTTACAGTACACTTTAATCAGGGTATGCATAGGATCATACTGATTCCCTGTATGCTATTTCTTACTCAACCTTTTACCTTGTCTTTGAAGAAATATCAACTTCAGATATAATTGTAACATACATATTCATCTGATTTTTTTAAAGCTCACAAATATCAGTATTTTAACAATCAGAATGTTTTTAAAAGTGACTCAGTATTTGTGTGATTAATGCTGTAAGGTCATGGAAAGGAAAGCCTACTCTTTTGAGTAAAATTTTGATATTCCAGTCCAATATTTTCATTGAATACACAAGAAAAGAAGGTATTCTATAAAAAGAGACATCATGTAAAGAACATATGCCTTGCTGCAAATATTGAATAATCAAGGGATATCCAATTTAGATTTTATATAAAAAGACAAACTAACTTCTCTTTCCTTGATTGATCTCAGTTTACTTTACCTTCACCTGATTTCATCACTTTCAGAATAATGCAGAGCACCACACTATATCTGAAGCATTGGGAGGAATTTTTAAAAAATGGTATGCATATTAAATCATTGACTGAACTCTCAAGGGTTAAAATGTAAGAGGTTTATTCTCCTTTTATCAAGCAATGTCTACAGACAGAGCATCCACATGGTGTAAGTTACAAAAGAAGGATGTATGCGAAAGACTTACATGAAATCATTAAGTCACAGACACTTTATATGGTTCATGTTCACAAGGAAGAAAATTACTAAAAAGTAAAGCAGATTCAATAAGTAGCAACATAAGCTGATTTTTGTGGTTTATTAAATCCACCTCGCATGATGTTTCTGCTAAGAAGAAATCTACTGTATCACACAGCTCAGGATGCTATATACACATAAGATATTACACACTATAAAATTTCAGGTTTCTAAGCAGTTTTACACAATTTAAACTTGAGTAAAATTTGTATATTTAAAAAAGATCTTATTGGATTACCTTAAGTAAATGGAGGTCATTTCAACAGCCCATTAACATTTTTTGCAACAATAAAAACAAAAATAAGTACAAAGATTTTCAAAACAGGTAAGCTATTACTTTAAGCCTGGGTAATTATCTGCTTATTTTAATAAACCAGCTCTCTAGTTTTAATCTACTTCTGCTGGCCTTCTCATTTCCTCTTAAAACAAAAGAGAAGCAACAATTTTTACTTCTCTACAGTGTCTCAAGTAGGAGGATTAGTTAGGTTTCAAACTACAGCACATAGTGAGAAGGTGCTTCTAGGATTACATAGGATATGAATAAAATAAACCATTTGGGGAAATTATTTGGAATAAAGGTTTTTGATACATTATATTTAAATAGCAAAAACAATGGAGAACTACATCTTTACTTACCACTATGGGGCTACCCCTTTATTCCCAACTTATATTACTAATTCTTCTAAGCCACTAATATCTCATCAATTCTCTTGCCAGTTTTCTTTTCCTAGGTGTTAATTTCCCTATATATGGTTTACTTTAGCAGACAGAAGTAATATTTCTTTTTTTTACAACCGAAAGTTCCTGATGATGAACCATTGGACTATATGAAAAGAAACAATCTATTAATAAATAATCTGTTCTGCTAGTAATAAACATCTGTAGGCAGTTGACATCCCAGACAAACTTGCATTAAAAATATAATGCACTCTAGTGATTGAAAGCAAAATGAGTAGATAGATTGGAAATATTTTGACTGTAATTATTTTCCTCCCTTCCTTCCCACTTTCTATAGCATGCTGCAGATTATACAGTAAATGTCAAGTAGAGGTTGACACCTGTGTACAAGCTAAGGCCAACTTATGCCTTCAACTGATAGTTCACTGAGGGTTAAACAAAAGACTGAAGGCAAGTTTTGGCGCAAGAGATGTTTTTTAACAACAAGAGATTTATAGTTATGAGGGCATTTAGTATGCAGGTTTTAGTCTTCCTTTTCCTCCTGTGACATTCCCTTCAAGGCACAAAATATTATAAACAGTGGACAGGACCGAATATTTTGAATTAAGAATTTTAAGGTTCCACAACACCTTTTATTTCTTGTTTAATCATACCAAAAGGACAGAGAAAAAAATAAACTACCCTCAAAATGAAATAATGCTTACGTCATCTGAAATTCCCTGCAGTTTAGTTTTTTAAATGATTTAAATCCTACTTTATTGTTTAAAGCATAATTTACACATTTGATTCTTGTGACTGATGTGATTTCTCATTCAATAGTGTGCTAAGTATTTCTAATTAACCACTATTCTTAATTGTGTATGTCTTAGTCAAAAACAACTTATTTTATTTGGGCCAACCAAGTAAATTTAATCTGACTAGGATATAAACTTGGAAAGTTAAGTTGTAAATTTAAACAATGGATTAAGTGCAATGTATTGTAAAATGCTTCATCCAATAATTGTATCAATTGTATCATAGGGTTTTTAGGCATCTCCAACCCAAATGACTGTATTTCCTTTCTCAACTTCAGTGATCTCACAGTTTAATTTATTCAGTCGTCCATCTAGGATGAAGAGAGAGTCCTTGGAAGGTGTCATCAGGTACTGACCAAACAAGCCACTGTCCTGGATTTGCCTGTTTTTCTGGTTCCAAGGCCATTCTTCTGCCTTGAGTGGTTCCTTGAGACTCTTTATCATCTTGACCTTCCCAGAAGAGAGCTCCACAAAGAGCACATCAGTTTGTGTGCTTGAACTACCATAGATGTTATATTGGTGGGCTTCAGTAAAGGATGGTTGAAATGCCAGATCAGATATGTGCAGATTTGTGTGAATATCAAAAGCCTCCTGTATTTCTCCTCTGATGGTAATGTACTGAACCCTTACAAGACCTTTCACATCATTAATGCTGACAAGGTAGTGACCATCTGGAGAAACATATGGAGTGCCCGTCACATCACTATTGAATCCAATGACTGAGTCAGTTACACCGTCCACCATGACCTGTGGGGAAACTGCTCCGGTGCTGTCAGGTTTGCAGCCAATGAAGTAGTAGCCTCCCAAGTGTGTATATGCCAATGACTGAGGAATGCACTTATAGTCCTTCAAGTTAATTGTCTTGATGTATGACATGGTTTCAAGATCAATTTTTTGTAATGCAGCTTCATCTTTATGAAGAACAAATCCAAACCTGAAAGAAATGAAAATCAGAGTTAGACTGGAAACAATGGAGCTTTTAGCCATAGATACAGGTGGAAAGGTCCATCACAAGCCCAGGCTCTAATTGTCAGGCAAGGCAGCAATTTGTGTTACACTTGTGCTAGAATTAGTCTGTAGATTGTGCCACTCTCCTTCTTTCTCTAGGTCATTCTTTTGTTATATCCAAATCATCATAACTCATGCTGTAGAAAGAAAAATAATTAAAAACAATACATCTAGTTAATTGCAGCAACAAATTTTGCTTTTCACATAGAGGGAAAGAAGAAGTATACATTATTCTGTACGTCTCTAAACCATCTGATATTAAATAAGCTTGGTTAACTATTGCCAAATCCAGCAAGAGTAAAAGAGTTGAACATATATTGGTTTCACTCATTTCACTTACTTCTTATATTGTTTTTTGACCATTAAATGAATCTGACACTCATCATTATTTAGATAAACTTAAGTATAACATATTCAACCTTTCCATATTTATATTGTGATTTTTAATGATATGCTTGCATTTTATTTGTTATCCTATATTGAATAAAGAACTTTATTTTTATATTAAAGCCAGTTAAACAATTTTTGTTTGTTTTGTTGACCTTAAATTAGTTCAGAACTTTTCAAAGCATATTTGCTAAATATTGCTTGAGAATTATCAGTGATACCTGTGGCAAGTATAAATATATTTTTAAACTCACCTAGAACACAAGCAACTTTCTAGCAAAGATAAGTTAAACAAGATACAATGAGATAGAAACTATTAAATAAAATTATATCCAAAGTAGATATTGGCCAATAGAATTGTAAAGGACTTTTATTTATGTTTGCATTAATAATATTGATTGTCACCGCCTAATAGTTCTAAAAGCTCATAATAAAGAGAAATATTTTTCCATTCACTGTGTTCATAAGTAATATAATGAAATTACCTTATTATGAATATTAAGATAAAGCAAAACAAAAACTCTGAAGAGAGCCAATTATGTTATCATCATCTGTGTAATTATCTTTATGCTAATTATCACACATAGTTTTTTTTATGTAAAAAAATGACCATTTCCACACATAGTACAAAATATGGTGCAATCAGAGTAATATCTCTTTAAAATTTTAAATGTAAGCATTTAGCAGGCTCAAAAATATAAATAAACGTATATATTGAATATCATAGAAAAATAAAATAAATATTCTCAAAATCAGTCCTGCTTTGCAATTGCAAAAGAAAGGGAGTTCCTAAGCACAGATGTTTTATGAAAATAGACATAAAATTATAATTGCTTCCATTCTTCTTACATTAAATATAGTTGACAAACCATATTATAATTTTAGCTATATTTAAAATTTATGAGGAGACTACTTGCTGTCATTAGAGAGAGTACAAATTCTTTTATGTGAAAGAAAATTCGCAATGTATAGCTACTCCTTTATAAAGCTTTCTTAAATATTTGTTAAACAACTACTACACACAAGACACTGGGAATATATTGCAGAGCAACATAACTTTCTCTGTCTCTAATGAGTCTAGACATTTTGAGTGATAAAAAAGTGAAACAGGGCTAGTGAATAAAGCTTGATTATAGCATTCTGCTATACTATTACCTAATTTCATAACTATTTCTTGTTCCTTGTATTCGAAATGGCCTAAAGCAATATACTTGAAAATAATATTTTGAGTGTATCTCTGAATGACGCCGACCACTTGTAGCTTATTTACTAACTCTTTATCTTTTTCTGTATCCTTAATAAAGGTGTTTGTGTACTTTCTGTAAACCCAGCTCATACCATATCCATTCAGGATACATTTTCAGTCTTGATTATGATGGTATGAAGAAACATTCATACTGTTGATAATTATTTATACATATTTTCTTTAAAATATTAATGCCTGGTGTATAAACATAGTGTAGTTTTAAAATTCTATCTGAGTAGTAAGGAATCAAAAAGCTTCAAACTGTCAACTGAGTCCCATATTTTTGTGTCTCTGCATCAAAAAAATAATAAACATCATAAGTATCACTATGTAATCTCAGATTTGTCTGAAAAAATAACTAACTCCATTTACTATAAATAAAAATATAGTATTTTTCTATTAATGGACAGCCATTAAGGACGTATAGGTGTGTAAATATATTTGTATTCTTTGTAAAATTATGAATTATGTTGAAAAATATCTTTCTGTTATAAATTGTACATGAGCTCAGAGGAAAAGCAGTACTAGGCTCACTGAACAAAAGCAATGAGCCAATCAAGCTTTGACATTTCAGCTCTCCTCTTAACCTTGAGTCTTCTAGTCCCTTTGAGCTAGATTTTCGAATGCTAATGAGGAAGAATGAGACAAGCTCTCTTTACTCCCGAACAATTTTAACTTTGATACTACCGAATGTACTCAAGTTTTCTGTGATACAATCTAGCTACTTTTGGAAGTAATTAAAAATTTTAAAAAATGGTCCAGTTAAAAATGCAGAAGATCTGTGTGGGGTGATAAAATTACATCTATTTTGGCATATGCATTGTACGCTCCTTTAGGACTGGAGATGTAGCTACATAAGCAGATGCATGAGAACGCCTGCAATTTTTCACCACTGATTTATTGGTTAGGAAGTGATGTCTCTAATTCAAAATTTCCCCTAGTACAGATTGATATTCAGAAGTCTCCCACTGTTCATTAGTCTCTGATTAATATTTACGAGGCTCTCAACTTTCATGCCTGCTTAGTATAATAAAATCCTGCACAGTATTAGGCCTAACATAGTTTGTCTAGTATTTGTCAGAAGATGTACAGAAAGTTGCAGACTGAGAAATAAGAGAGTTAAAATTGACTCTCAAAATTACTGCTTTTTCTAAGAAATTAATGCCAATAGAAAAGTGTGGGATCTCAGCATAGCATTGTATGGATTGTCAAATTTGGTGAAAAGAGTTATAGTAATTTTTTCTTTCCAAATCATTTTCTCTTTCTGAATGTCTAATCAATGTAGTTCATTACAAAGTTCATAAAAAGGCTCAACTTTAATTACTGCTTTTATGATTTAAGCTAAGATCCTGAAATCATTCTTATGAAGAGACTTGTTTTGGATGAAGTAAGGGCTTTTATTCCAAGCTAACTTATTTTCATGATCCAGATTTTCAAAAGAATAGACCTTGCGTAAATGTGACCTTATGTAAAGTCCTTGACTTCCATGAGTTCCAATTTCCTCATCAACAGGAAGAGGATAAAAGTACTGCCTTGCTCTGAGGATGACAGTAAATGCATGTATATTATCAGGCATGCAGTAGATTCTCAATAAATAGAAATTGCCAGTCCTTTACACCTTGAGTAGCATTTTTTTCCAATTGTTAATCACATAAAACTTTTTCTGTGGGACAACAGATTATTATACCCCAAGGACGAGAAAAACAACATAAACTTATTATCAATTTTTCTGTGCAGATAATATTCTCACAATGTTAAAAATAGTGTTACCCAAGTGTGGCTATGATTTTCCATTCAGGTATATTAGAGAGATCACACTGACAATAAAAATACATGTTTTTATTCTTGCTCTCACTTGTACCAACAGTGTCTATCTCCAGTCCACATATTGGTTTATCACCAAATATCTCACATTGTTAAAAATAAAGACAGCCTAGCTCACTCTACCTCCACCTTCATTAGCGGCACTGCTTCAGTACTTACTGAGAACATGGAGCAGTAGGCTATGGCGTGCTAGGTGAACCTGAGCTGGGCACAGATGATGGGATTTGAAATACATCCTTGGCTTACCCAAGAATTTTTGCTAAAAGTCACAGAAAATGTTCTAGCTTACTTTAGGACCTGGATATCAAAGGATATGGAGAGCTGCAGTTAGCATTTATGTCGTGGCAATTCAGGAGACTTGTAAGGGAAGTTATTTGGCAGAGGAAGGAAGAGAACAGTATTTAGGGATCCATGGTTGAAACCACAAAGCCTGATAGAGTCAGTGCTTGAAGGTCTCTACATCCCCAAAAGCCAGGCAGCAATTCTTGCAATGGAGTAATGAATGGTTTCCCATGTCCTTGACTCAGTCCCTAGTCACACAGTCTCATAAAACAGTATTCCCCAGGCATTGTCACCAGACTACTTGCATGTTACAAGGCTCCTATTCTCTTTTCAAAGTAGTCACCTGAGATGCTACTGAAGAAATCTCATGATTGCAAGCAATTCCATGTGTAAATTCGTCATGGTCACCACCAAGAGCAATGTCCTCATATGGTCCCAGATACATTAAAGCTCGTAAGTCAAGAACTCTGTAAGATTTGCAGAATGACAAGTATTCTGTCTCCTGGCTTAACATAGCACTGGCTGTCTCCAGAGTCCTTGGAACTTGTCATCTCAACAGTTCTTACTACTGACTTTCAATGTTTAACCACTGAGGCTCAATCTCCACACAAATAGCTGGGAAAGGACCAAACGATTCTTCTCCATTCCTACATGATCTTCTTCCTCAAACACCATCATCTGCACTACCTCAGATTTCAAAACAAGCCTTCGCATGCACATTAAATTTTGCAAATGAAAAGTAGTGAGTGGTGATTGGCTGTATTTGAGGAATGGGTTAGCAAGACACTCTATTCTGTTATAAAAACTAACTGTGCTGCAATTCGCCTCTAAAACAAAAGCATTTTGAAAGTTGTTCCAATGTCCCAATTATTAAAGTCATATTCTTTGAAAAAAAAAATTCCAGAACCACAGAAATTGAACTGCCATAGGAATTTGTATTACAGGAATTTTACTTGTGAAGGCTTAAATCCAAAACACATGATTAAGTGGTTAGTGTTTTATAAATAAGTGCGGGTAGGATTATTAATATCTAGCTTTTCTTTTTTTTTCTAATTGGATTATAAATGTCATGTTTCTAACTGAAAGGTAAGAAATGCTGAACATATAAGATACTGTTATCATAATTCTTCCCCTACACATAATTAATAAGTAAACCCGCTCACAATATGCTGTTTCAATGACATCTTCCATTATGTTATAGCTGACACAGTATTTTCATAGACATAAACCATAAATCTGACATGAGCTATCATTCATTTGTTTATGAATAAACGAACATAAAGGAATTTATATTTCGTTTTTTATATTATCCCACACCAACCCTTGTAAGAAAAGATGGAATGCCCTTCCTACTTAAGTACCAGAGGATTTAGTTTTTATCTGAACATCATCACATAAATAGTTCAGTAAAACATACCTGTTTATAAAGCATGGTCACATTCATGTTTGTGAGAGGGGAAGCAGAGAGAACTAGAACTGCCACATTTAGTAAAGATTTATTACAAGAGCAAGGACAGTTTCTGAATGGTCTTAATGCTTAGATGTGTTTGAGAAATGACAGTACTTTGAAGCTTTCTGTTTCCAAAGCAGAGGTTGAAGAAGCTAAAATAAACCACAGGCTATTCTCCATCTATGGTACATATCAAGCAAACCAAGTTTTTCTTTTAATATCGTGACTTTATTCTGACCCTTGGGAGCATTTCCACACCACTTAGTGGTACTTTGTATGTGTCTCAAATTGTTATTCAAAGTTTATGGCATTGCATGGAACATGGTCAAAAATACTTGAGCACTGTGAATGATCACTTTTTACTGTGATATAACATTTACTGGAGAGATGAACTGCTCACATGGAGTGGAGATGATTGCATTTTATGAGGATACTCACAACACTTTAGCTCACTGCAAGAGCAATAGGAGGTGGCTATTAAGTAGTACAGTATGTACTACAGTTAATTTTATGTAGTTATAATTTAATATTGCATCTTGGTTTGTTTACATTTCTCTGGACTGTGAATGGCATTATGTACAGTATGTAAGTGACGGTGTGCATAAGTTTGGATAAATTTTAACTTCTTATAATAGATTTGTGTATATTTAATAATAGTAAATAATAAAATAAGCTAGTATCTAAATATATTATATGCTTCATAATATACATAACTTTTATTTCATTTCTTCATACTTCTAGACTACATGGTTGTTCTGAGAATTTTTTCAAATTGTCCAAATCTCCAAAATAAATTTCAATATATTTATGAAGGAAATCAGTGAACCCATGGAATGCAAACCTGTATTATTCAGGTCAAGTGCATTTTGTCTTGTTTGGTTTACACTTGCAGTCTTTGTTCAGTGGACATAAATTACTTTCATACTGAGAAAAAATACATAGATAGGTCCATAAATAGATGAGTAGGTATATAAAAATATATATGAGTTTTAGATAAAAATTTCAGATAGTTCTCATAAGAATTGCTTATCATCATTTTAATCTTAAATATACATTTCTAAGAATCCAGATGTAAATACAGACTGTACTTGATGCTTCAATAAAAAGATTCATTCATATAAAGACCCATCTTCAAGGAAGTATGGGACCAAGATAGACATGATGAATCATTTTAAAAATATCAGGATATGTTTAGATATAAAACTTAATAAAAAATATTTGTAAATAAAAAGATTCCTTATAGTATAAATGAATCAATGAGGTAATGATACAACTATAAGTAAATAGTATAAGAAAGGGCATAGTTACTAAATATTACATAGGGAACCATTGACAGCATTATAATCTATTATATAATATCATCAAAGAATTTTTGTAGTACAATAACACTAAATGTTTGCCAGGATAAAATGCTTGCAGCTATTATTTTAGTAAATAGAAGTGTACATGAGAAAACAATTCTATGGTAAAACTGGAATAAATTATTACTCCTCTGAGGACATTATTTTACTATGTTAATCAGAGATAATTTTTTATAGTTCCCTAAACTATCCTGTCTTTGAAAATCTGTTTTGAATTCCAACCCACATTAACTAATTATTTTTCACAACTTCTGTACTCAAAATAACACCTTTGATAATTGTCTTGACTCTCATTTTCAACAATATTTGATGATTTCCATTTTGAATTTTATCATGTGCAATTTAGTGACTGAACTTTAGAATTTAACATTGAATGTGGTTTTATTGAAGACTTATGAAAAGGCATAGCTATTTTAGAGACTGAACTAAGCATACAAAATACAGAGGTGAGGACAAACAAGGTTGAAGTAGTTGAATTTTATAGCTACTTCATCAATTCTGCTTGAAAACTTAATCTTATTAAATTTAGTAGCCATTCTCTGATGACTACTTTTTTAATTAACACAATGATGCTCTAGAGAAACATGTTGAGAAATTTTATGAGGAAGAAAGTGGAAATAGAAAAGCCAAAGTATGTTGATGATACTTACATTGTAAGTCTACCTCAATACTATAATTTCATTGGTTTGGTTTTTGTGTGTATAATGGTGATTATGCTAAATCCGAGAATACTCAGATAATAAATTAGTTTTAAGAATCTCAGTGTTTTAAATCATAACATTTCTATGAATGGAAAAGTACATATACCTAGATTGTTTATTACTTATTTATTTATTTATCTGAGACTGAGTCTCGCTTTGTCGACCAGGATGGAGTGCAGTGGCCCGATCTCGGCTCACTGCAAGCTCCCGGGTTCACACCATTCTCCTGTTTCAGCCTCCACAGCAGCTGGGACTACAGGCGCCTGCCACCATGCCCGGCTAATTTTTTTTTTGTATTTTTTTTGTATTTTTTAGTAGAGACGGGGATTTCACCATGTTAGCCAGGATGGTCTCGATCTCCTGACCTCATGATCTGCCCGCCTCGACCTCCCAAAGCACTGGGATTACAGGAGTGAGCCACCGCACCTGGCCTATACCTAGATTGTTTATAAAAGCAAACTGAAAATTGGTTGCAGTTCACTTGGATGGAAATTACATTGCTGTTACATGTTTAAAATACGTAATCAATGTTAATTAATTTAAAACTCAATAATGAAAGTTTTTTTTTATTTTGCTAATTGATTTTAAATTTCTTATAATTATTAGATTTGATCTTTTCATTTAGCCACAGGATTTGTAAAGTGCTTTTCCTATCTCAATATGGCCATCAGTCAATTAAACGTAGATGAAAGTCACAAAGGAACTGTTACTAGAAGGGATCTAGCTAGAGGGATATAGCTAACACTTATGATGGAAGCCTGGCAGAAAAGGAAATGAAACACACACACACACACTTCAGATGCATCATTTGCAACAAGTACATCATTTGCAACAAAAAGCAATCATTTAATGAATTATGTGTAAAACATATTTTTAGAGTTATTTCAAATAAAAAAGAATATGTTAATTATCACTAATGATCTGAATTATTAATAATATAAATCATTCATCACTTTGGACTAATTCCTCCCTTGAAGGATCTACATAGCTGAGCTCTAATGGATAATACTCAAAATATTAGGAGCTGAGCAGTGCATTTTTGAAACAATGCCACATTGTGTTTTCTTTTCAGAATATATTTGTAGCATCTATAGATTATGTAACTCCTTTTGCTTTTAGTGATGGGATTTGGTAAGGTTTGTTTCTGTAAGGAAATTATTGAGCTTCTCTTTGCTTATATTCTCAATCTAGTGTTCTTCCTTGTGTTGGCTATACATACACGACACACTCAATGTTAGGTCCTTGGACTTGGTCTGATCACTTTTACAGCAGTTGCATGACCTTTTATAGGGCTTTGAAGATGTAGATTAAAATCCCACCTATGCCATCTACTATGCAATCATAGGCAAGGGATTTAGCACTTCTTTGAACCCCATTTGTTTTTCTGAGAACATCAGAATAGTAGTTAGTACTTCCTAGAACTATTAATAATTATTACTAACAGTCAAAATATTGACTTAAAGCTTTAAATACTTGAACACCATAAAAATCACTACCATTTTTCTTAATTCTTCCTATAGGATTTCCTGATTTACAAACTTCTTAGGCACTAGAATTTTTTGCTGCCTTCACAAGACTAACGTCATTTTTGTGTGTGTGTGTTTGTTTTTGTTTTTTAATGAAAAAGAAGAGGAACCTTTTTAAAAAATAAAAAGTCTGAAAAGACTTTTAAAAATTTAAAGAACTACCAATTAATCTAGTAGATATGAGCTACTTTATCACTATGGAAATGTATATAAAGGAGGCTAGTCTCTTGCATTTCCTTTCTACAGTGTTCACCAGAAATTTTTCTGCTTTTATTCTATAGTTGATCTGTGTTTGGGAATAGAATTTATTCCACCTTTTGTTCTCGTATAAGAAAAATAATTCAGGTTTTATAATAGAAAACTGCACATATGTCTTCTACAGCAAGAGGGATATGTATAACCTATATAGGAGCCAAAGCATTTTTCAATGGTCTAGTTATTGGAAAAATCATATGCCAAAAATATGATTAAAGCAAATGCAAATCACTACCCATTCCATTTTTAAAAAAGAAATCTACAGATTTCACTAAATGACACCAGCAAAAACAATCTGGTAGTGAATGCCAAGGGTCTATCCCTGCACACAAATGGAACAAAGACTGCCAGAGTCAACTTTGTTGGAATCTGGGAAAACAGTCAAAGGTTGACAGCAACAAAACCTGTACTGAGTCAAGAAAAAGGCTAATTAAGCACGTTAAGTGAACTCTGTGGCATTTCAATTTAGCCTAGCCTTGCCTCACCCCTCCTCCTGAGCAGTAGCAGTCTTGAAAATAGAAGCCCACATTCCCAGGGTGGTTACCTGATTTCAGAGTTTGCAGAGTGGAACTTGTTCCCAAATGATTGTTTTTGTGCATTTTTACCAGTCTTGAAGTTCCCTGAAGTAATAATGCAAGGTGCTTGCCTCTGTTTTGCTCACCAAAATAGAACTCTCTTAATGAGGAGAAAGAGCTAAGCAGAGGGTGTTACTGAAAAACATCAAGAGGCAAATGAAAAAGCTATTGAAGCCTGGGTCAATTGATTACAATTGGGCCAATCAGTAGACACATTGGAAGCCCTGACAAAAAATTCTCAGGAGAGGATTATTTTAAAAAATGAAAGCTTTGAGAATTCTTAATGTATAGTGGGGATCCCAGATAAATGACACAAGACACGTGTTCAATGAGACCTCAAAGATCCTAAGCTTTTATCTCCCAATATCCTGTAGACTCATGTAAACAGGAAGTAAAGGCTAAGGAAGCGTTCTGAGTTTTCCACTAACAATGGAAAGAGTGCCTCAACATAGGACCAATCCTGTGTTGGACAGCAGACGATTTTTTTGTTTTATTTATTTGTTGGCTTTCAGGCATTTAGAAAACCTTTGTTAAACCACAAGCTGGCCAAAAGCTAAAGAAACTAAGATTTAAGTGACAATATGTAACAATAAAAAAAAATTTACAAAAGTCTTTAAGAAAAGTGACCAAACAAACAAACAAACAAACAAAAAACTCCAAACAACAATGATAACCCACAGCAAATAACAATAAACTTTAAGAAGGGGAAAATTATTTCTAGTGTTTCCACATTATATATTAAATATGTTGAGTTTAAAACAAAAAGTTATGCAATATGTAAAAAACTAGGAAAGTCTGGACCACACCCAGGAAAAAAAAAAGAAATTAACAAAAACTTTCTGAGGAAGAACAAACATTGGAATTACTAGACAAAAGCTGACTCAGACTTTTAAAAATTTGTTCATAGCTGGGTGTGGTGGCACATGCCTGTAATCCCAGAATTTTGGGAGGCCAAGACAGGTAGATCACCTGTGGTAAGGAGCTTAAGACCAACCTGACCACACAGTGAAACCCTGTTTCTACTAAAAATACAAAAAAATTAGCTGGGTGTGGTGGTGGGCACCTGTAATCCCAACTACTTTGGAGGCTGAGGCAGGAGAATCGCTTGAACTTGGGAGGCAGAAGTTGCAGTGAGCTGAGATCATGCCACTGCACTCTAGCCTGGGCAACAAGATTGAAACTTTGTCTCAAAAAAACCCAGAAAATATTGCTCATAGAACTAAAGAAAAACATGGATCAAAGGACAACAAGAACAACAAAAAATAACTAAAGGAAACTAGGAGAATGATATATAAAAACTTCACAATAGCAAAGACTTGGAATCAACCCAAATGTCCATCAGTGACAGACTGGATTAAGAAAATGTGGCACATATACACCATGGAATACTATGCAGCCATAAAAAAGGATGAGTTTGTGTCCTTTGTAGGGACATGGATGCAGCTGGAAACCATCATTCTCAGCAAACTATCACAAGAACAGAAAACCAAACACCGCATGTTCTCACTCATAGGTGGGAACTGAACAATGAGATCACTTGGACTCAGGAAGGGGAACATCACACACCGGGGCCTATCATGGGGAGGGGGGAGAGGGGAGGGATTGCGTTGGGAGTTATACCTGATGTAAATGACGAGTTGATGGGTGCAGCACAGCAACATGGCACAAGTATACATATGTAACAAACCTGCACGTTATGCACATGTACCCTACAACTTAAAGTATAATAATAATAAATAAATTTTAAAAAATAATAAAAAAAAATAAAAAAATAATTATAAATATAAAAATGAGTAAAACAAAAATTCTGGAGTTGAAAATTATAATTGGAATGAAATATTTACTGGAAGCTTTCAGTAGCAGATATGAGCAGGCAGAAGAAAGAATCAGCAAATTTGCAGAAGTAAATGAAATTACTCTGAAGACCAGGAAGAAGAAAAATAAATGGAGCCTAAAAGACCTATGAAACACTAACAAGTGTACCAAAATACCAGTTATGCAGTTTTCCAAAAAGAGAGGAGAGATCACAGAAAACGTATTTGAAGAAATAATGGCCAACACTTTCCAAATTTACTAAAGTACATGAATCTATTCATCTAAGAACTTCAAACATTCAAAGAAGAATAAATGCAAAGGGATCCACATGATAACATTTTATAACCCAAACTGTTAAAGACAAAGAGAGAATCATCAAAGCACCATAAAAGAAGTGACTCATCATGAACAAAGGATCCTAAACAAGAGTAACAACACATTTATCATTGAAGGCCAGAAAACAATGGGATGATAATTTCAAAGTGCAGAAAGAAAAGATATGTCAACTAAGAATTCCATAACTCACAAAACCATCCTTCAAAAATTAAAGTGAAATCAAGACATTCTCAGATTTTAAAAAACTGAGAGATTTCACATTACTAGACTTACCACATAAGAAATTCTTAAAGCTGTCCTGAAGACTGAAGTGAAAAGACACTCGATAGAATTTGGACAAAATCCTACAAAAACAGAAACTCCCAAACTTATATAATTCATGTAAATCAATATGAGTATATAAAAACACATGTAAATGTAATTACGTGGGTAAAAAATGAAGTCAATGTTATTGTATTTTAGTTTTATTATGTTGTGTTTTGTTTTCACTTGCCTTGAAGTATTTTCAAAATTCCTTTTGATTTTTTCTTTGACTCATTTTTTACTTAGAGTGTATTAATTTCTACTTATTTGTGAATCTTCCAGCTTTCCTTCTGTTAGTGATTTCTGTTTTCATTCCATTGTTTATGAAGAAGATACTTTGTGTAATTTCAATCTGTTAAAATTTATCAAGACTTGCTCTGTAGCTTAATAAGTGTTCTATCCTGGAGAATGTTCCATATTTTCTTGAGAAAAATGTATATTCTGCTGTTTTGTGGATGAAATTTTCTAAATATGTTTGTTAGGTCTAGTTAGCTTATAGTGTCATTCAAGTTTCCTATGTCTTTATTAAAAAACAGTCTGGAGTTTTTATCTATTATTGAAAAGGGTATTGAAGTCTCTATTCCTGTTGAGCTATTTCACCTTTCAATGCTGTCAATATTTGCTTGACATATTTTAGTACTCTTTAACAGTCTTGACTTAAAATGTATTTTGTCTGGTATTACCACAGCCATACCATCTCTTTTGTGGTTACTATATGCATGGAATATCTTTTTCCGTCTTTTCCTTTTCATCCTATTTATGTCTTTACATCTAATGTCAGCCTCTTATACATAGAATAGGGTGGCTAGTGTGTTTAATTTTAATCAATTTTGCCCATACCTGCTTCTTTTAAGGTTCCGGAACAAGTAAATATCTGCCTATTACAGTGTTCAATTCATTTATATTCATTGTTTTTCATATGTCTAATGCCATTTTTGTTCCTCCTTTCACCTCCAGTATTGCCTTTTGTGTAGCAAATTCCTGGAATTGGGGCCAGGGGGAATGAGAAGTAATTGCTAGTCTGATACAGGTCCTCCTTTGGAGGTAATCAAAACATTTTGAAACTAGATAGAGATGATGGTTGCCTAATTCTGTGAATGTATTATTGTCATGAATTGTACACTTCAAAATTTTTGATTTTGGATTTCAGACTTAACAACAATGCCCTCCAGTATCTCCTTGGAGAAGGAGACCACATGATGGTCTAGCAGATACACTGTATTATTTAGCAAGATGGCCAAGTAGATGCAGTCAGGAAGTGCTGCTCCCACAAAAAGAGAGATTTCAACTACACCAGCATAATTTGAACAGATCTTTAGAGAGAGAACACTGAATGAGGATGGGGAAAGATGCGGTCGCCAATTCTGAAGAGAGAGGAGGCTGGAAACCTAGCATGAGACACCTGAACACTATGGTTAGTTCCCCTCCTCAACAGTGCCTGGAAAAGGGGTGAGTGAAGGGAATGGAGGACTGCCTCCTCTCACTGTGGACCTCCGGAATCCTAGTTGCAGGGACTCCACACCCTCACAGACCTATGAACTGGCAAGGGGATCTCCCTGGACATTAGATGGGGAGACAGAGTTGCAGAGGCACAGAGGCAGGGACCTTTAGGCATAGGTCAGCTCTAGCAGAGCCTGCCCATAAGTGGTCACCTGCCAGGGCTGACCATATATCTCTGAGAGGCTCTAGCCCCAGCTAACCTCCAGGGAGAAAGTAGGGCCTGCTTCCCCATGGGGCTGGGACACACCTATCCCACAGGCCCACCTACCCTCCAGCCCTCCCTGGATCCTGGCTGCCTCATCGGAACATGTGTATAGTGCAGCCTCCACGGCCCAGCCTGAGTGCTTTGCTCCATGTGAATGTGTTCCAACGGCTTAAGAACCCTTCAGATTTCACACCACACAAAGAACCCAGTCCCGAGCAACCAGAGGGGGTAACCATGAGGAGGTCCTAGTACCCCAGACCTGTGGCCTGTGGCTCAGAAGGGCCTCACTCAGAGCTCTGCTTGACACTTGAATGGAAGAAGAGCCCCCACTCTCAGAAAACTGAGAGGACTGAGTCACACAGGTTTGTGGGCTGGCGTGGGACCTAACTGTCCCTCCCTCCACAGGGTTGTTTGCTAACAGTGTGGCATTGGAGGTAGCTTTCCCAAGGCCCATGAACAGACCTGGTGAGAAGTTCGCCTCTTTTCTCCTCACACCACAGAACACAACTTCAAATGCGAAGACATACAAAGGAACCATGTGACTGAGTAAGAACCTGTCTACTGCCCAATGCTCTCAATCAGTATTTATTGCATCACAGCCTAAACTTCAACACCAAAAATCACCCTACTAATTCTCCCTCCTGCAAAGCCAAGAACAAGAATTCTACAATCAGTGAAGACCCAGTACAGACCTTTAGTCCTCTGAAAACATTCAGAAAGTATATCAAAAGATGATACTCAATTTAAACTACAATTAAAGAAATACCAGTCCTCCCAAATGAGAAAGAATCAGCACAAGAATGCTGGCAATTCAGAGTCATAGTATCTCCTTCTCTCCAAATGAGCCCACTAGCTCCCTAGCAATAATTCTTAACTATCACGAATTGCCTAAAATGACATATATGGAATTCAGAATCCAGATGGCAAGAAAGCTCATGGAGATCAAGAAGAAAGTTAAAACTCTGTCCAAGGAAGCCAATCAATACAGTAAAATAATTCAAGAGCTAAAAGAGAAAATTTCCCTTCTAAGAAGTACCCAAACTGAGCTTCTTGAGCTAAAAAAATCACTACAAGAATTGTATAATACAATCAGAAGTATTAGCAGCAGAAGTTGAGGAAAGAATCTCAGAGCATGAAGACCAGTTTGTCAAATCAACTCAATCAGACAAAAATAAAAAAGAATTAACAAAGATGAACAAAACCTCGGAGAACTATGGGATTATGTGAAGAGACCATATCCATGACACATCAGCATTCTTGAGAGAATAGGAGAAAGAATAAGTAATTTATATTTGAGGATATAGTTCATGACCATTTCCCTAATCTCCCTAGAGAGGTCAACATGCAAACCTAAGGAACACAGAGAACCCCAAACATATACTACACAAGATGACTATTTCCAAGGCACATAGTCATGAGATTCACCAAGGTCAATGCAAAAGAAAAAAATCTTAAAGGCAGCTAGAGAGAAAGGCCAGGAGACCTAGAGAGAGAACTTTATCAGGCTAGCAGCAGACCACTGAGCAGAATCCTCATAAGCTAGGAGAGACTGGGGCCTCTTTTCAGTGTTCTTAAAGAAAAGAAATTCAATCAAGAATTTCGCATCCTGCCAAACTAAGCTTCTTAAAAGGAGGAGAAATAAAGCCTTTCCCTGACAGCAAATGCTGAGGGAATTTTTTTTTTTTTTTTTTTTTTTTTTTTTTTTTTTTTTTTTTTTTTTTTTGTTGAGATGGAGTCTTGCTCTGTCACTAGGTGGAGTCCAGTGGCATGATCTTGGCCCACTACAACCTCTGCCTCCCAGGTTCAAGCTATTCTCCTGCCTCAGCCTCCCGAGTAGCTGGGATTACAGACGCGTGCCACCACACCCGGCTAATTTTTGTACTTTTAGTAGAGATGGGGTTTCACCATGTTGGCCAGGCTGGTCTCGAGCTCATCACCTCGTGATCCACCCACTTCGGCCTCCCAAAGTGCTGGGATTACAGGCATGAGCCACGGCACCCAGCCAGGAATATGTTTTAACTAGACCAGCTTCACAAGAGGTCCTTAGGGGAGTGCTAAACATGGATTCAAAAGAACAAACCAGCTACCACAAAAGCACACTTGAACACATAGCCCATAGGCACTATAAAGCAACTACACAATCACATCTATATATTAAATAACAAGCAGCTCACAACACCATGACAGGGTCAAAATCACTTATCAATACTAACCTTGAATGTAAATGGACTTACTTAAATGGCTACTTAAAAGACACAGAGTAGCAGGTTGCATAAAAAGACAAGACCCAACCATCTGCTCTCTTCAAGAGACCCATTTCACATCTAATGATACCCACAGGCTAAAAGTAAATGAGTGGAATAAGATCTACCATGCAAACAGAAAACAAAAGAAAAGCCAGAGTTGCTATTCTTATATCAGATAAAGCAGACTTTAAACCAATAAAATTAAGAATAATAATGAAGAACATTACATAATAATAAAAGGTACAATCCACCAGGAAGCCTTAACCATTCTAAAATATATGCAAACAACATTGGGGCACCCAGATTCATATATGTTACTTTGCCTAGGAAAAAACTTAGCCAACCCTATAATAAGAGTGGGAGACCTGAACACCCCACTGACAGCATTAAAAAGATCACCAAGGCAAGAAACTTAACAAATTCTGCACTTAACCTTGACACTTGAGCAACTGGACCTAGTCGATATCTACAGAACACTCCACCCAACAATCACAGAGTATACATTTTTCTTATCTGTGCATGGAACATATTCTAAGATAAACAAAATGCTTAGTCATAAAGCAAGCCTCCACAAATTCAAAACAATAGAAATTGTAACAAGCACACTTCTGGATCACAGTGAAATAAAAGTAGAAATAAATACCAAGAAGATCTGTCAAAACTACATAAAAACACAGAAATTAAACAACTTTCTCCTGAAGAAATTCTGGGTGAACACAGAAAATAGACAGAATGAAAAAAAAAATTGAAATTAATGCAAATAGAAACCCAGCTTATGAAAATCTCTAGAATGTCACCAAAGGAGTGTTAACAAGAAAGTTTATGGCTCTAAAATGTCTTCAATGTTCATTAAGAAGTTAGAAAATTCTCAAATTAAAAATCTAATTTTGCACTTAAAGGAATGAAGAAAAAGGAAAACAAAAAAGACCAAAGCTAGCAGAAGGAAATAAATAACTAAAATTAGAAAAGAACTTAATGAAATTGAAATGTAAAAATTCATATAAAAGATTAATGAAACCAAGGGTTGGTTGTCCAAAAAAATAAATAAGATTGATAGACCTTTAGCTAGATTAACAAAGAAAAAAAGAAAAGATCCAAATAAGCACAATCAGAAATGACAAAGATGATATTGCAGCTGATCCCACAGAAATACAAAAGATCATCAGAGCTTACTATGAATAACTCTATGCACAGAAATTCCAGAAGAAATGAATAAATTCCTGGAAACAGACAATCTCTCAAGATTGAATCAGGAAGTGGTTGAAAGCGTGAATAGACCAATATCAACTTCTGAAATTAAATCATTAGAAAATAATCCTCCAACCAACAAAAGCCCCTGACCAGATGGATTCACAGCCACATTCTATCAGATGCACAAAGAAGAACTGATACTAATCCTACTAAAACTTTTCCAAATAATTGAGAAGGAGGGGTTCCTTCCTAACTTATTCTATAAAGCGAGAATCAGCCTGACACCAAAATCTGGCAGAGACGGAAAAAAAAAATAAATAGAAAACTTAAGACAAATATCTCTGATGAACACAGATGCAAAAATCCTCAACAAAATACTAGCAAATAAAATCCAGTAGCACATCAAAATGTTAATACACTATGATCAAGTAGGCTTTATTCCTGGTATGCAAGGCTACTTCAACATATGCAAATAAATAAGTGATATACCACATAAATAGAATCAAAAGCAGAAACCATATGGTCAGCTCAATGGAGGCAGAGGAAGCTTTCAGTAAGATCTAACATCCCTTCATGATTAAAAACCCTCAACAGACTAGGCAACAAAGGAACATACCTAGAAATAACAAGAGCTATTTATGACAAAACACAGCCAATATCATACTGAAGGGCAAAAGCTCAAACCATCCCCTTTGAGAACTGGAACAAGACAAGAATGCCTACTCTCACCACTCCCATTTAACATAGTACTTGAAGTCCTAGCCAGAGCAATCAGGCAAGAGAATGAAAAGAAAGGAATAAAAGGCATCCAAATAGGAAAATAATTCAAACTATCTCTCTTCACTGATGATGTGATTCTACAGATAGAAAATTCTAACATCCCTACTAAAAACCTCCCAGAATTGATAAAGAACTTTATTAAGATTTCACAATACAAAATCAATGTACAGAAATCAGTAGCATTTCCATATACTAACAACATCCAGGCTAAGAGTGAAATCAAGAGCACAGTTCCACTTACAATAGCCAAAAAGAAAATGAAATCTAGGAATACAGCTAAACAAGGAGGTGAAAGACCTCCACAAAGAGAACTAGAAAACACTGCTGAAAGAAATCAGAGATGGCACAAGTAAATATAAATACATTACATGCTCATGGATAAGAAGAATCAATGTCATAAAAATGGATGAACTACCCAAAGCAATTTACAAATGCAGTGCTATTCCAATCAAACTACCAATATCAGTCTTCACAGAATTAGAAATAAACTAATCTAAAATTCATGTAGAACCAAAAAGAGCCCAAACAGCCAAAGCAATCTCAAGCAAAAGACCAAAGCTGGAGGCATCACACTACCTGACTTCACACTGGGAACTGAATAGTGAGAGCACTTGGATACAGGGCAGGGAACATCACACACCGTAGGGGGTGATGTTAGGAGAAATACCTAATGTAAATGATGAGTTAATGGGTGCAGCAAACCAACATGGCACATGTATACCTATGTAACAAACCTGGAGGTTGTGCACATGTACCCCAGAACTTAAAGTATAATTAAAACAAAAAACACAGCAACCAAAATAGTTTGATATTGGCACTAAAACAGACACATAGATCAATGGAAGACAACAGACAATTCAGAAATAAACCCACACTCCTACAACCACCTGATCTTCAACAAGGCCAAGAAAACAAAAAAACAACGTGGAAAGGACTTGCTATTCAATGTACAGTGCTGGGATAACTGGCTAGCCATCTGCAGAATATTGAAGTTGGATCCCTAACTTTCACCATATACAAAAATTAATTCAAAATGGATCAAAGATTTAAATATAAGGCCTCAAATTATAAAAATACTGGATAACAACCTAGGAAATATTCTTCTCAACATTGGCCTTGGCAAATAATTTTTGACTAAGTCCCCAAAAGCACTTGCAATAAAAACAAAAACAAGTAGGACCTTTTTAAACTAACGAGCTTCTGTACAGCAAAATAAACTATCAACAGAGCAAACAGACAACCTACAGAATGGGAGAAGATCTCTCAACCTCTGCATCTGACAAAGGCCTAATATTCAGAATCTATAGGGAACTTAAACAAATCGACAGGAAAAAAATTATGGGCAAAGGACATCAATAGACACTGCTCAAAAAAAAAAAAAAAAAAAAAAAAGAAAGAAAAAGAAACACAAGTGGCCAACAGGCATATGAAAAAAATGTTCAGCATCATTAATCATCACAGAAATGCAAATCAAAACCACAATGAGATACCATCTAACACCAGTCAGAATGGCTATTATTCAAAAGCCAAAAAAAAATAGATGCTGGCTAGGTTGTGGAGAAAAATGCATGCTTATACACTTTTTATGGGAATGTAAATTAGTCCAGCAGGATTTCTCAAAAGACTTAAAACAGACCTACCATTTTAACCAGCAATCCCATTACTGAGCATATACTCAAGAGAAAATAAATCAATCAAACCAAAAAGACATGAACTCATACGTTTATTACTGTGCTATTTATAATAGCAAAGACATGAAAGCTACCCAGGTGTTCGTCGATGATAGATTGGATAAAGAAAACGTGGTAAATATGAACCATGGAATACTATGTAGACATAAAATACAATGAAATCATGTACGTTGCAGCAGCATAGATGTAGCTGGAGGCCATAATCCTAAACAAATTAATCCAGAAACAGAAAATCAAATACTGCATGTTCTCATCTGTAAGTGGTAACTAAGCATTTCACATGGACATAAATGCAGGAGCAATAGGCACTGATGAACACCAGAGGGTGGAAGGAGGAAGAGTGGGTTAGAAAAACTACCTACTGAGTACCATGCTAGCTACAGGTGACAGGATCCCATTCTCCAAACCTCAGTATCACTCAATATGCCCATGTAAAATATCTGCTGTAGATACAACCCTTGTATCTAAAACAAAACATTGAAATAAAAATAAATAAAATGTTTAATTTTGTGTTAGGTGAATTTCACTTCAATATAAAAAATTAAATAATTTAATTTTAAATATTGATGATTAAGCTAAAACTAATTCATAGCGAAAGCAAGTAGAAATCAATGTTCAATTTTAACTCAAGATAACACTGATGATGTAGAACCCTGTTTCTGTCTTGTGGCACATTTGAATAGTAGTTTTACCACATCTTCAATCCACCCTTAATTTTAATTAATAGATTAAAAAACCATAATCATCTGTAGAAGACCATAATAGTCATTAGGAGTAGAAATAAAATGAGACAAAATATTTTTCATACAATTTAGAGCTTTCACCTGAAATAAATTAAAATAAATTAAAATGTGTGCCATTAGAGATCTTCTGAGTCTACCAGCGTCAAAGGGTCACGTCTCTAGAATCTTTGGTGTAATTTTAGTATTGAGTTCAAAGGGGTCATTTATTTAACATTAGAACATCAGTCAAGTGTCGTGGATCTTTTTATCCTTAACAATTTACATAGGAAAATCAATGTAGGTCCAACCTAGATGAAAGTATTTATCATTTAAACCCATTAAAAATGTTAAAAAATTACAGGTAGAGAAGCAACAAAAGCAAGACAGGATTCAGAAAAACATAAAAGATGAGAATAACAACAACAAACCAGCAATCCCAAAAGCAAATTAACTGGCAATTCATTTCCTTCTGCATTTGGAAAAAAATTAACAGACTTATTATTTTCTTTCTTTTTTAAAATAATGATATGAATTCCAATATCAAAAGAGAATACTCTGACTCAGGTTTCTAATGATTCTTTGTACGGTGAAAATACATGTTCTGGAGTTAGGTCTGGCTTTGAGTCCTGCTCTCCTATGTCTTAGTTTGTGACGTATTGAGTAAGTGACTTTATCTGAACTTTAGTGCTTTTCTTTGTTTCTCTCTTAATAATGTTTCTTTGACTCCTTTCTACTAACGCATAACCAGTGAAAATTAGGGAAAGATATGTTTGAAGTCTGATATACTATAGGTGCTTAGTAAATTATAGCTATTACCATTAAGAATAATTGTATGATGTCAAGAAAATACATTAAAATTACAAAAATGCAGATATCACTCAAGCTTATTCTTTTCAAAGCTTTATATCATATCACTGAGAAAATAAGATACATAAATATATTTAAGAGTTACAATATACAATGCTGCCTCCCCCAGCTTGGGCCACCATTGTTTGTCTCTTCATTTTTTTTTTTTTTTCTCTTTTTTGAGATGGAGCCTCGCTCTGTCGCCCAGGCTGGAGTGCAATAGTGCAATCTTGGCTAACTGCAACCTCTGCCTCCCTGGTTAAAGCGATTCTCTTGCCTCAGCCTCCTGAGTAGCTTAGGTTACAGGCACCCACTATCATGCCCAGGTAATTTTTGTAGATTTGTAGAGATGGTGTTTCACCATGTTGGCCAGGCTGGTTTCAAACTTGTAACCTCAGGTGATCCACCCGTGTCAGCCTCCCAAAGTGCTGGGATTTCAGGTGTGAGTCACCATGCTCGGCTGTCTTTTCACTTTTGAGCCTCACTTAGCTGCTTTGGCTTTAAAATAATTTCTCATCTTTTACCTACTCAAAAAGAGATATGTTGTATTACAGTGGAGATATATATATATATATATAGAGAGAGAGAGAGAGAGAGAGAGAGAGAGTGCATATATAGGGGATATATATATACATATATATATGTATAGGTTTGCTATATATATATATATATACACACACCATACCTGTAGGGGATATCTATCTATCTATCTATCTATCTATCTATCTATCTATCTATCTATCTATCTAGCATACTTATAGGGGATACATATATATATATATATATATAGCAAACCTATATGGGATATATATGTGCTCTCTCTATATATAGAGAGAGAGCATTTCAAAGCACCAGCTGCTATTTGACATTGTTCTTTAATTTATGTCTACAATGGTAAGTGAGTGATGATAGCCTGCGCAGAACAATTCTTTATTCACAGCACTCAGATTTTAAAAAATGCCATATGGAGAAATATTTCTGCTTAGCACAGTCAATATATAAGACAATGTTTACTTTATGTCTAATTCCACATCTTTATTCTTTGATGAGCTTTTTGAGGCCAATTCATCAACCTATATAGATGGAATGGCAAGTGTTTTCCCTAAAGCAAAATGATCTAGTACAACACATAATTTTATCATTATTATCCCAAGAGAAAAATTAAAAGGCTCCATGTAATAGATGGGTCACCAAATGCTGTTCTTTTCCTCTGATGAGTATGAAAGGTTAAATATATTGTCAGATTGCCATGGCTCATCAGAATAAACAATTTAGTTTAGACAGTTGACAGAGCCAGTGACCTTTCATTCAAGTTCTTTAATTTATTTGTGCCATTAACAACTCTAAAATAGTCATAATATACCTTTCACAGGCTTTTTCTGTTTGTTGTGTTTATCTCTGTGCAAGATTTTCTTTCCCTACTATTTGGCTATTTTATTTTAAATATGAATAAAATCATTACTTGCTCTGTCATCATGAGAGCTTCAGACACATACAATGTATTAGTCCATCAGCACATTTTTCTGAATTAATTTCTATAAGTTTTAAAAATACTCTGCATGGGCCGGGCATGGTGGCTCATGCCTGTAATCCCAGCATTTTAGGAGACCGAGGTGGGCAGATCACAAGCTCAGGAGACCGAGACAATCCTGGCTAACCTCATCGCTACTAAAAATAACAGAAAATTAGCCAGGTGTGGTGGCAGGCGCCAGTAGTCCCAGCTACTCGGGAGGCTGAGGCAGGAGAATGGTGTGAACCTGGGAGGCAGAGCTTGTGGTGAGCCAAGATCGTGCCACTGCACTCCAGCCTGGGCGACAGTGCGAGATTCCGTCTCAAAGAAAAAAAAAAAAGAAAAAAGAAAAAGAAAAAAAAATTCTGCATAAAAGCATTACCCATTATTGATGCAATTTCTACTCTATGTAAATAAATTGACCATATTCTAAAAGAACCTTATCTCTACCTATCTCTTTTCTATTAATCTTTATGTATAGCTCACATTTAATACAATGTTTATTATTAAAAGTGTCTTGGGTTTTTATTTAGAAGACTGGTGATGTTTATATTGATTTGTCTATGGTAAAACTGGGTCTACATCATTAGTTTGTATGTTATTTAGTTTAAAGTCACATATGCAGTATGCTATACTAAAATCTCTGCATTCAAAAGCCTCTTTTTATGTTGCTTATTTAACAAGCATAAATAACACCATCTTATACTTCAAGAGTAGCCTAATTCGGAAGTAGCATATGGAATCGATATTTAAGTGTGTTTGTCTGTTTGCTTTAACTATAGTTAATTTTGCACAACCAATAACTCTTCCTGGTAATGCAAACTGAGCGCACTACTCCCTCTCGTAGTCGTGCCACCCATGAAACGATTTGTGTGTATTATTTCATACTAATTTGCAGTAATGTCACCTTACATTTCAGCTACATTTATAAAGTTGCTATTTTATTTAATATGCTTTATCCTTTCCTGGCATTTACAATTTCTTCTTTTCATAGTGTCCTGTTTATCAAACAGTCTAGATACTAGAAATAGGTCACTGTGTGCGAAATGTCATTATGCTTGAGGAATTTACAGTTGATTAAGAATTAAGAATTGGGCCCAGGGGCCAGGTTACCGGCCTTCAAATCCTACCAAATACTAACTATGTATCCCTCAGGGATCTAGTTTCCTCATCTGTAAGATAAGAATATTAATAACATTTACTCATGGGGGTCTTGTGCAGATGAAATTAGTTAAATCACATAACACAAATTAAACAGCATCTTGAACATACTTCCACATTTGTTTGCTAAATAAACACTTAAAAGAGATGCTAATGGATACATAAATTACTTTAGTACCATGTACTTGGTGTTAGGATTAGTCATGAAGTTCCACTGGAACATGAACACTTTACACAGACTGATGGAGATTATGAAAGCCTTTCTGGAGGAAATTAAGTACAGCAGGTCCTTCAAAAATGTTGTTTAGTCCAACATCGTTTCATTATAAAATTGATGAGAAAAAAAATCAATTCCCAGCCAGGACTACTGACTATGTGAAGCTTACAAATGCTCCCAATGTCTGGGTGGGTTTAGCTCCATTCATCTGTTTTCCTCCTGCAGCCCAATGATGCATACATTAGGCTCACTGGTGTGTTTACATGGCACCAGTTTAAGTGTGAGTGTGGGTGCATGTGTGTGAGTGTGCCCTGCCATGGGATGGCATCCTGTCCATGGCTGGTTCCTCCCTTGCACTCCAAGCTGCCAAGAAAATCTCTGTCCACCATGACCCTGAACTTGAATAAGTGGGTTAGAAAGTAAATAAATGAATGAATATAAAGTATTGACAAAATTTGTAAAGCAGATGATAATCATACAAATGCACGACAATAAATGATACAGTACAAAAGCACTCAGTGAGCCCACCATATTTGTCACGGCTTATTTTTTACTGCAAGGTGGGAAGTGGTGCTCCTCATAATTTTTGCTCTGCAAATATTTATTTCTTGATTTAACTCACCACCATTATGACAGTGATCACTCACTAATTCGCCAAAAGTTTAATAAAATAATTATATTGCTCTTTTCTATTAATCTTCATGTATAGCTCACATTTAATACAATGTTTATTATTAAAAGTGTCTTGGGTTTTTATTTAGAAGACTGGTGATGTTTATATTAACTTGTCTATGGTAAAACTGGGTTTATGTCTTTAGTTTACATGTTATTTAGTTTAAAGTCACAATTTCCAAGAACTATTCATGATGGTAAAGACTTACTGTATTGAAAAACATTAGTCAGATAAAAAAAGGATAAAACCCATCCAAATGTTGGGAACAAAATAGGCAACATAGTCTGTAAAATCAAAAACAAGTTGTCTTGCATTATACAAGTGAAATGTGTACAGCAAAGATGTATTTCATTCTTGTTTTTAAGCTCCTTGAGATATAAGTCTTCGGCTAGCCCATCTGTAGTACTTGTAGTCTCTAACACAGAGCTTTAATATAAGAGTCACTCACCATCTCATGCATTATTCCTAAAACAGCTTCCTACACATCTTAAACACACTTCTCAATCACATTTCAATCCATCTCATGTAGGGCTTCCAGGATAACCTACAATACACACATCATCCCTCAAAAGAAGAACAGACTGAAGAACTTCAGTTGTTGTTTTTTACCAATGGCATTGAAGTCATAGTTTCTCTTCTGGCACTAGTCATATTTTATCATAGTTTCTGTCCTCCTTATTATTTGCCCAGCCTTTGTAATCATTTAAGTCATTTTTTGTCTGTCTAAATCAAACATATTTGCCCAATAGTTGCAACAAACATGATTTTCCTAACAATCACATATGTATTTTCGCATAGCATTCTTTAAATAACGACATTAAAAAAAAGTAGTGAGATAAACAGGCAAAGCACCAACCAAAAAAGAAAGAAAAAATGAAGAAAGTACTCCTAAAGAAAAGAGATATGTTTCTGAATACTGTTTCTCACTACCATGTCCTTAAGGAATCTCTTGCCTTGAGGACTTGTCCTTAGATTTCGACTTCTACATTACCTTACAGTTGGCCAATCCTCTGTGTTCTGAGAATCTAATCTCCACAACCAGTAATGACACTTTTCTAATGAAAATTAGATTCTATCACATCTCTGATCAAAACTTCCAATGGCTTTCACCTCACTCAGAATAAAATGCAACTGGCCCTGTCTCTCCAAAGTCATCTCCTAACTCTAAGGATGAGATTCATAGGTTCAAGAATCAAGTGGTGGAAATAGGAGTGGCCCCAGTCACTATTATACCAGTGATCCATTAGCAGAATTTCCTATTTCTGCAGCTTTATGCACTGCTGGCCTAGAGGTCTTAATTGCAGAGGGAAGAATGCTTCCACCAGAAGACACAACAAGCATTCCGTTGAAGAGGAAGTTAAAACTGTCACAAGGCCAGCTTGAGTTCCTCATGCTTCTGAATCAACAGGGAAAGAAGAGAGTTATGGTGTTGGCTGGGGTAATTGAGTTTGATCACCAACAGGAAACTGCTACTCTGCAATGGAGGTAAGAAAGAGTATGTCTGGAACAAAGAGGACCCGTTGGGGCATCCCTTAGTATTACAGTACCCTAAGATTAAGGTCAATGGAAAAGTACAATTTATTCCTGATAGGCATACTAAAGATGCAGACTCTCCCGGAATTGAAGTTTGGGTAACCCCACCAGGTAAAGAACCACACCAGCTAAGGTACTTACTGAAGGCAAAGGGGATACAGAATGACTAGTGGAAGAAGGTAGTTATAATTACTAGCTACAGCCATGTGACCAGTTACAAAAACAAGGACTACCAATTGTCATAAGTATCTCCTCCTTAGTTTGTTAAGAAAATGTGCATGTATGTAAGGTGTGTGTGTGTGTGTGTGAGTGTGAGTGTGTATGTGAAGCAAATATCTTTAAATATCTTTTGATTTAAAGAGAGGGTTGTTTTCTTTCCTCTCTTATTTCCTTATCATGCAACATAAGATATATTGACTTTATTACAATATTAACTATTTAAGTGTTGTCAATTTTATATCACAGTATAGTATTTGAGTTAAAGAATATAAAGGGGAAGAGTAAAAGCCAATACCTGATAATAAATCTCTTCATATAGTCATATATTCAATACCATATATATGCTGTATATGCAATATTATACAAATGGCATATATTTTCATGTATTGAGTATGTGAATACCATTCATATTGAATGTATTCAATATCATATATATGCCTTATACATAATATTATATAGATGGCATATATATTTTCATGTATTGAATACATGAATATTGAATATATAAATATGTGAAGAGATTTATTATATCTATTATATAGGCCACAATATATATATTATATGTATGGTATTAAATATAAATAAATAAACATACATATATAGTATTGGTTCTGTTTCTCTAGAGAAACAAGATTAATATAGTTGGTATTACATAATTTTCATATTTCATTCTCTATTAATATCTATACATTTCTGTTGTAAAGGATTATTACGGACAGTGTAAATGTTATAAAGAAAGTACTCCGTAGATAGCCTAGCACAAAACAATGTGCGTGTATCAAGGACATTATCCCTTCTTCTAGGGTAAGGTTACTACATTTTCAGTTGTACACAAGGTAGTTGTATCAGGTGAGTTGGGACTTTGTTATTGCCTTTATTTGGAGATTAGGGTTTAAGGAGATGTGCATGGGTTCCAAGTTGAAAAGGAGTGGACCTGTGATGGTTAATTTGATGTGTTGACTTGACTGGAACACAGGATCCCCAGATATCTGATTGGATATTATTTCTGGGGATGTCTGTGAGAGTGTTTCTGAAAGATTCACATTTGAATTCGTGGACTGGATGAGGCAGATGGCTCTCCCTAATGTGGGTGGGCATCGTCCAATCTGTTGAGGGCTTGAATAGAACAAAAAAGGAGGAGGGAGCTTAAATTTGCTTTCAGCCTGATTGCATGAGCTGGGGCATTGGTTTTCTACTTCCGTAAATGCTCTTGATTCTCAAATCTTTAGAAAATGGCTGGAATCTACACCATCAGCTTTCTAGCTCTCAGGCCTTCAAACTATACCATCAACTTCTCTTGGTCTCCAGCTTGTAGACAGCAGATTGTGGGACTTTTCAGCCTTCATAATTGCATGAGCCAACACCTTATAATAAATCTCTTCATATATTCATATATTCAATACCTTATATGTGCTATGCATATTATATATGGCATATATATTTTCATGTATTGAATATATGAATATATGAAGAGATTTACTATGTATATTATATAGGCCATGATATACATACAATATTTGATATATGGTATTGCTTCTGTTTCTTTAGAGAAGCCAGACTAATATAGTTGGCATTGCATAATTTCCATGTTTCATTTTTTATTAATATCTATACATTTCTGTTGTAAAGGATTGTTTAGAACACTGCAAATGTTATAAATTAAGTACCCAGTAGATTGCCTAGTACAAAATAATGTGTGTGTCTGTGCGTGTTTCAAAAATATCTTTAAATGTCTTTTGATGTAAAGAGCGTCTACTATTACTACTATTGATATGATATTCTAAAGAGAGTCATGATATTTCTAAACAGAAAAACAGATTCTCCTGAGCTAATGAGAATCTTTTTAAAAGTCTAGTACCAATTTTCTTATTTTGATTACCTTTGAAGATTTTGGAGACTAGGAAGGTGATGACAGCGCCCAAGAGACCTAAAAGCATGGAAGTGCTAGCATGTCTCAGAGAACCTGAGCATCTACGCTGGACCTTAGGGCTGTCTGTATTGCTAACCCTGGCTTTCTTCTAGCAGACTGTGTGCAACAACACCAAAAATAGCAAGTGCTTTAAGCATTCCCTGCAGGACACCTAAATACCACTCTTCAAAGTACCCTAGGGAATTTGCTTTATTTTTCTGAGATAAATCATACTACAATGTATCACATTTCTTCCTTAGCAAAAGAGAATACAAAAGAAGTCAGCATTGCTTTGCAATGGGCCTATGGACTGAAAACACATTACGGCATAATACAACCCGATCACAGCTTCACTTATCTATTTGGAAAGGCATTTATATTGCACTTACTACCTAGTACCTGTTAAAAGCTGTTTATGGAGACCACAAGAAGAAATAATTTTTATGCTTCTTTTAGTTTGCTATAAATTCAGAAACAATTTTGCTTGAACAGCTGATCTGTGAATTAACAATGAGAGACTATAACTTTTTTTCACTATATTATGTCAAGTACTTCCTTTATGTTTAAAAATTGATGAGGCTTAAAACTCCATTTCTTTACAGGAAACAGATTTCAAAGCATATGGGACAATCACCATTTCCCTCATACGGAAAGTTCTTTCCAAATTCATGACTTGACTAATAAAAAATAAATAAAAATAGTGTTGAGTTTAGTATAAAGTATTATGATCCTTCCTTAAATGTTTCCTGGAAATAGTCTTCTAAAATATCACGTGAAGAGTAATTTTTAGTAAAATACATTGTGATTTATCTCAGAAATGCTGGCTATCGAAAGTAACAACTGACTGAGTCTTTAATGAGAAAAATCCTCTCAATTGCTTTCATTGACTATATGTGTTTGAATTTTTGATTTTTTAAAATTTTTCTTTATGTTTTTTGAAATGGGATAATTCTCTGATAATTCTCTTATGCATTCCAGTTTCCTTCATATCTTTTTTTTTTTTTTTGGCATGATAGTTCACTATTTTTTTTTTTAAAGTTAATTATGGACTTTATTTGTTTAGGCCTACTATATTTTTCATTCAGTATTAGCTTGAATTTCCGGAGACTGAGACATTACTGAAATAAAGCACTGTGCATTTCATCATTGAGATAATTGGACAGATACAGACCATAATGAAAATACCTTCTTCCAGGGTGATGTATTAGTCCTGCAAATGAAATAACAGCAGTTCATCCAAAGCCAACTTGAAAGTGGCTTGAGGCAGTGGACAAGGCTTGATCTTTCCTAGTATTTTTATTTTATTTTATTTTATTTATTTTATTTTATTTTATTTGAGACGAAGTCTCACTCTGTCACCCAGGCTGGACTGCAGTGGCGTAACCTGGGCTCACTGCAAGCTCCGCCTCCTGGATTCAAGCAATTCTCCTGCCTCAGCCTCCCGAGTAGCTGGGGCTACAGGCACCTGCCACCACGCCCAGCTATTTTTTTTTTTTCCATGTGTATTTTCAGTAGAGACAGGATTTCATGTGTTGGCCAAGATGGTCTCGATCTTCTGGCCTCGTGATCTGCCCTCCTAGGCCTCTCAAAGTGCTGGGAGTATAGGCGTGAGCCACCGGGCCCCGCCCTTTCCTAGTATTTTACATTGCTTATCATCGCAGTGGGAGGGGAAATGGGTTTGTGCCGACCTTGAAAGATTGCTCAGATTATCCATGTAATAAGAGTAACTCTTGAAGTGGTTTTAATATAATTATTTTGTCTTTGGATATATATTGTTCATTTCATTAAAATAATCATTTACTGTTTAGTGGGAACATAAGGCATAGTGTTAAATGATATAATGTTTTGAAAGCAATTAGTTTTATTTTTTAAGGTTTTAGTTTTTGAGGAGCAGGAAGATAATTTCTTAAATGTTTCCTGTAGAAGATTTGCGTTTATATTTATTTAAATAAAAGCTTACATCTCCTTTTCCTTCTTTAAATTAAAAAAAAAAAAAGGTGTTCTTTTTTAATATTCCCTCATCTATCTCTTTTTATATTTTTTCTAAAGAAAGGGAATATTGCTTTTTATTTTTCTCTAAAGTTCATTATGCTGGTAAGATTTTGCAAATAACCAGACTCAAAATGGAGAGATTGGAAATGCTAAAGAAAACTTCTGGGAGGTCATTATTTTGGACTGAGCTCTTGTACTAGGTCCTAGCAGACCAGTCCAAATGAAAATGAAGTCACTTATGCTAAATGTCAGATCATCAAACTCAAACTTTATGGAAGTAGATTGATTTCAGAACAAACCAGTTGTTTTGAAATCAGAGTCAGCATAATAAGGGAGTCCTCTCTGCTTTAACCCTTACAAAGAAAAGCAAACTCAAATAACTGAATGTTAACCAACTGGCTTTTTCCCCATTGTTCTGTTTCCTTGTTCCCATCTTAAAAAATTCACTGTTTTGTCATTGCCCAGTGTGAGCTCTTCATTACATTTTGTTGGAAGGAGACAGCCTCAATTCATGATGGCAAATAAAAGCCATTAAATCTATAAATAAATTGGTTGTAACTTTGTCTTTTGCAGAAATTGTCAGAATGTGGTAGAATACTACTTTGGATCTTTGCAAGTAACACACCGCAAATGAGCTTCAATTTTGAGAATTTTTTTAAAAAAGATTATATGCTGTTAAAAGTTTTCAGAGGCTGACACTAAAGTTAAGGATAAACTGAGAGCTAGGAAAGAATATATATATAGGTCTCCAGAAAATATACCATCTTGATTTAATGTCCAAGTTTTCTATATTTAGATATTAGCCATATCGAGGCATGTTAGATGCCAGATCCAAAGAATATGGGTGTGTCGGTCTCTGGCAGAATGTCAATAGAACAATTTTACAGAGCCTAGAATTTATTTATACTTAAGGGTACACTTGGCAGTATGGTGAATAGAGCTATATTTTAGATATAGTAGATTTTTGAATGATTCGTGTATCACATTTTCATAGCTATTTTTTGCCCAGGAAATTGCTATTCTGAAGAATTGTTGCCTCCTTTAAGAGAATAACCAACACTCAATCGTTCTTTTGCACTACCACAAGGCATTTAGAGTGAAGAATAGCACAAAAAGCTGGATGTTCTGGTCTGAGGCAATCTTAAGACCCTAGAGTTTTCTTTGGAGCTGGAGAGACTTTTGGAGATGATCTGGTTCAATCCTCTCACTTTACAGATGAAAATCTTGAAACCCAGTGAGATTAAAGGATATACCTGAAATCACACAGCTCACTTATTGAAGAGCTTGGATTAGATCCTATGTTCCCAAATGCTGTTCTCTCTCTTTTTCTCTCTCAGTAGTGAGGCAGTCAAGGGTAGAGCTTAAAGGTGCTATAAGGATTTTTTTTTATTATTATTATTTTAAATTAGTACGTAGAAAAAATGGACAGATTATTTGGGAGTTTATCAAAGGTTCTAAACTTTAAAAAGGGTTGGAAAAAATGCTTAATAAAAAAATGAACATCTTCTAGTTTATATCTCAATCCATGCTACTTGCTTAATATTATTTATGTTGTGTAATTCATAAACATTTTTGTGTCTGCATATTATTCACTATATATAGTGGTTAAATTTTTGAATTAATTATATGTAGTAATTCTGTTCAAATAACATTTATTTAACAATAATTGTCTGCTAGTTATTGCACTGTGTGAACAGTTTAACAAATTCTAATACCTAGAATCTCAATATCTAAACAAGTGCAAAGATAAACAATATGATAAATGCTGCAATAGCTGTAATCATAATAAGTCTTGAGAATTTAAGAAAGAGTCAAGGTAATATAGATGTAGCTAGGCAATGGTACAGGAGAAATCTGGAAAGATTCTCAGAATATTAATCAGACGTGATTCAATGTGAATTTTAAATAAAAGACAGAGCTTGTAAGCAGATAGCAGATAGGAAGGTGAGTGTTTTGGTACAGAAATCATTCAGAGTCCACTTCTGCCACTTGCCCCTCCTCCTCTCAAAGCTTGAGGGAACAAATCATCTAATAGAAGGTTTTTTTTTTTTTTTTTGAGATGGAGTCTCACTCTGTTGCCCAGGCTGGAGTGCAGTGGCACGATCTGGCTCACTGCAACCTCTGCCTCTCGGGTTCAAGTGATTCTCCTGCCTCAGCCTCCCGAGGAACTGTGAAGAAAAGTAAAACAATCTTACTTTGTCTGATCTCTTGCTATGAGTGACTTTAAAATAATTTTATGTATATTTATTTGTTTACCTAATGGTCTCTAGCCACACTTAAAACGTTTGCCAACTGTCTCAGAGAAAACAACAAAATACGGTTTTCTAAAATACACATATTTTTTACCAAAGATCATTTAAATATAAATTATATCAATACTATGACAACAGATTTTAATGGTCCGAATCAATTGTTGAGCTTAAAATGTAAATAATATATTATCTAACGTAGAAAAGCAAGTGTTACTAATATGCAGATATTATAAGTGTACAAAACAGAATTTAGCTAGAGTTAGAGAACTTCTACATTAGACACTAATGTTTCGTAATAGAAGTTAACTTTACAGTTTCATCCAGATGTTAATAACTTTCTTTAGAAAAGGCTCTCCCTTTTTATTCTTACTTTTAATTCAGTATAATTAAATTTATTTTATTAAACTTCTGCTGAATTTTAACTTCTGTAGCAGCCACATTATATGCTATGGCAGCCATGGGAATGAGTCCAACAGATCTTCTCCTCTGGAGAGCTTAATTTGACAAGGATCCTACACCTTTGCTTTGAAACCTATAGCTGCATTTGTGAAATGACCTTGTTTTTCACAAGCTGCTCTGAGCCAGTGGCTGAATCTAGTGCTGATACTAAAGCAGAGAATGATGTGAGGTTTCACTGCAGAAGGATTTTGGCTCTGGAGCTTCCAACAGCATTGCTAAGTATTCCTTAGACTCTATGTCAGTCTAAGATGCCTTTACCCAAACTAACTTCCTTTGTTACCATCTTTTTCACTCAGGGTCAGACTGGCACCATGGTCAGACAACTCCCCGAGAATTATTCAGCTTGCTCTCCATTTTTTCTCAAAAAGACGTGTCCCTCAATAAACTGCTTGAAATCAGCTTGAGGAGGCAGAGCAAGATGGCCGATTTGAAGCCTTCACCAACTGTCCTCCCTACAGAAACACCAAACTGAACAACTATCAATACAAAATACAACCTTCATAAAAGTCAAAAATCCGATGAGTGATCACTCTACCTACTTTTAGAGGCACTGAAGAGGATAGAACAGACAGTCTTGAATTCCAAGGCAGCTCCTTCCTCATCCCATAGCAGCAGCCTCATGGCACAGAGAGAGAATCAGTGTTCTTGGGAAAGGAGAGTTCTGTGGTTTTAGGACTTTGCATTGGAACTCAGTGCTGCTCTGTCAGAGCAGAAAGCAACACCAAGCAGAACACAGATGCCACCCACAGAGGGACCATTGAACCCAATATTTCATCCATCCCAGAGGTCAGAACTTGGGTTTCCACAAATCTCATCCCCATGGGCTAAAAGGCTCTGGGGTCCTACATAAACTTGAAAGGCAGTCTAGGCTGCAAGGACTGCAACTCTTGGGTAAGTCTGGGTGCTGTGTTGGGCTTGGAGCCAGCAGAATAGGGTGGCACGTGACCTAGTAAGACACTGGCCTATGTGGCCTAGGGAGTGGTTGCACCACCCCTTCCCCAACCCCAGGCAGTGCAGCTTGCAGCTTCGGGACAGGCTCCTTCCCTCTAACTAAGGAAAGAAGAAAGAAGATTAAAAAGGACTTTGTCTTATAACTAGGATACCAGCTCAGCCAGAGTAGGACAGGGCAATGGGCAGAGCTCGCAGGCCCCCATTCCAGGCCCTAGCTCCTGGATGACATCGCTGGGCCAGAAGGGAAACCACTGCTTTAAATGGAAGAACCCAGTTTGGGCAAGACTCATCACCTGCTGACTAAAGCGACACTGAGTCCTGAATAATCAGCAGCGATACCCGGACAGTACTCACCATGGGCTCAGAGTGACACTCACAGATGTGCTGGTTTCAAGTGTGACCAAGCACATTCCCAGCTGTGGTGCCTAAAGGGAGAGACTCCTTATGCTTGCAAAAAGGAGAGGAAAAAGTAAAGGGGACTTAATTTTTGCTGCGTGGGGATCAGCTCCTCCACAGTGGAGCAGAGCACCAAGCAGGCTCTGGAGGTTTTGATTCTAGGTTTTGGCCCTTGGATGACATTAGGGACCCGCCCTGGGCCAGGGAGGAGCCCACTGATGTGAAGTAAGAGTCCCAGGTCTAGCAGCATTTACCACAAACTTACTGAAGAGCTCTTGGGATTGAGTGTAGCCAGACAGTGCTCCTTGCAGGCCTGGGGCAGTGGGGATCACAGGGAGAAGAGTGAAAATGGGAGGGAAGAGTGGGAATGGCTTTTTTGTGTGTGGCTTGGGTGGCAGCTTAGTCACAGTAGAATAGGGCACCAAGTAGATTTCTAAAGATTTCCACTCTAGACTCTGGCTCTCAGTTGCTATCTCTGGACCTACCCAGGGCTGGGAGAAACTCACTGCCCTGAAGGAAAGGATATAAGCCTTGTTGGCTTTCCAACCTGCTGATTGTAGAGCCCAAGGGCCTTGAGCAAACATAGGTACTAACTAGGCAGTGCTTATCACAGGCCTTGGGCAAGACCCGGTAATGTGCTGGCTTCAGCTCTAACCTAGCACAGTGCCAGTGGTGTTAGCCACAGGGGTGTTTGTATCACCCCTCCCCCAGCTCCACTGAGTTCAGCACTGAAAGACTTTGGAAGAATGTAAGGAAGAAAGAGTCTCTGCCAGGTAATCAGATAATTCTTCAGGACCTTATCTAAGACTATCAAGGCAGTAACTTTCTGAGTCTGCAGGAGCCACAGTGTTACTGAGCTTGGGGTTCTCTCTAATGCAGATATGGCTGCAGTGAACAAAAACTTAGATTACAACACATGAGTCCCTTTTAATATCTGGAAAGCCTTCCCAAGAAGGACAGTATGAAGAGCCCAGACTGTGAAAACTACAATAAATATAAAACTCTTTAATGCCCAGACACTGCATTGAATGTTCAATGCCCAGAACATCGATAAGTATGAATACCACACAGGAAAAAAATGTTCTAATCTAGCAAACTAAACGAGTCACCTGGGACCACTCCTGAAGAGACAGAGATGTGACCTTTCAGACAGATCATTCAAAATAGCTGTTTTGAGGAAACTGAGTGAAACTCGGGATATCACAGAAAAGGAATTCAGAATCTTATCAGGTAAATTTAACAAAGAGATTGAAATAATTAAAATAAGTCAAGCAGGAATTCTGGAGTTTAAAAATGCAAATGACATACTGAAGAATGCATCAAAGTCTCTTAATAGCAGAAGTCATCAAACAGAAGAAAGAATTAGTAAGCTTGAAGACAGGCTATTTGAAAATACACAGAGGAGCAAAAAGAAAAAAAATGAAAAGAGTGAAGCACATCTATGAGATCTAGAAAATACCCTCAAAGGGCAAATCTAAGAGTTATTGGCATTAAAGAGCAGGTAGAGAGAGAGAGAGAGAGAGAGAGATCCAGTTAGAAAGTTTATTCAAAGGCATCATAACAGAGAACTTTCCAAATCTAGAAAAGGGTATCCATATTCAAGTCAAAAAGGTTATAGAACACCAAGCATATTTGACCCACATAAGACTACCTCTAGACATTTAATAATCCAACTCCCAGCCAGGCGTGGTGGCTCACGCCTGTAATCTCAGCACTTTGGGGGACCGAGGCAGGTGGATCATGAGGTCAGGAGATCGAGACCATCTTGGCTAACATGGTGAAACCCTGTCTCTACTGAAAATACAAAAAGTTAGTCCAACGTGGTGGCAGGTGCCTATAGTCCTAGCTACTCTGGAGGCTGAGGCAGGAGAATGGCGTGAACCTTGGAGGTGGAGCTTGCAGTCAGTTAACATCAGGCCACTGCACTCCAACTTGGGTGATAGAGCGAGACTCCATCAAAAAAAAAAAAAAAAAATTCAACTCCCAAAGGAAAAGGATAAAGAAAAGATTACAAAAGGAGCAAGAGAAAAAAACAAATAATGTACAGTAGAGCTCCAATATATTGGCAGCAGACTTTTCAGTGGAAACCTTAAAGGCTAAGAGAGAGTGGTATGACATATTCATAGTGCTGAAAAACAAAACAAAACAAAACCCTTTATCCTAGAATAATATATCTAGTAGAAATATCCTTCAAACAAGAAGGAGAAATATAATTTCCCAGATAATAAAAAGCTGAGGGATTTAATCAACATCAAACCTGCCCTACAAAAAATGTTAAAGACAGTTATCTGATCTGAAATAAAAGGATGTTAATAGGAAATCATCTAAAGGAACAAACTATACTGGTAATAGTAAGTACACAGAAAAACACAAAATTTGGTAACAGAGTAATTGTCATGTATAAACTACTCTAATCTTGATTAGAAAGACTAAAAAAATGAACCTGTCAAAATAATAAGCACAACAACTTTTCAAGACCTAGTACAATGAGATATAAATAGAAACAATAAAAAGTTTTTTTAAAAAAGGAAAACAAAGTTAAAATGTAAGGCTTTTACTAATTTTCTCTACGATTGCTAGTTTGATTGTTTATGTAGTCAGTATTAAATAGTTATCAGGTTAAAATAATGGGTTAAAATATATTATTTGTAAGCCTTATGGTAACCTCAAATAATAATAATAAAAATACAACAGATAAACAAAAAGTAAAAATCAAGAAATGAAAACATACTACCAGAAAAAAATCACCTTCACTAAAAAGAAGACAGAAAGGGAGAAAGAAGAAAGAGAAGACCACAAAACAACCAGAAAACAAATAATAAAATGGCAGAAGTAAATTCTTACTTGTCAATAGTAACATTGAATGTAAATGGACTAAACTCTCCAATCAAAAGACATAGAGTGGTTGAATGGATGAAGAAAACAAGACTCAACAATCTATTACCTGCAAGAGACATATTTCACCTATAAAGACACACATAGCCTGAAAATAAAGGGATGGAAAAAGTCATTTTATGCCAATGGAAACCAATACAAGAACAGCAGTAGGTAAACTTATGACAGATAAAATAGGTTTCAGAACAAAAACCATAAAAGACAAAGAAGATTGTTATATAATAACAAAGGGAGCAATTCAGCAGGAGCATATAATAATTGTAAATACATATGTATCCAATAGTTAAGCACCCAGATATATAAAGCAAATATTATTAGATCTAAAGAGAGAAATAGACCCTAATAATAGCAGGAGACTTCAACACTGTGCTTTCGGCATTGGACAGATCATCCAGACAGAAAGTCAGCAAAAATGCATTGGCCTTATCTGTCATATAGGCCAAAGCACAATATAAATATTTAAAGAATATTTTATCCAATGCCTTCACAGTACACATTTTTCTCCTCAGCACATGGATCATTATTAAGGAGAGACTATATTTTAAGCAAAAATGAGTCTTAAAACATTAAAACAAACAAACAAAAAAAACTGATATAACGTCAAACATCTTCTCTGACCACAATGGAATAAAATTCAAAATCAGTAACAAGAGGAATTTTGGAAACTAAACAAACACATAAAAATTGAACAATATGCTCCTGAATGACCAGTGAGTCAATGAACAAATTAAGAATGAAATTAAAAACATGTTTGGAACAACAAATGATAATGAAAACACAACATACCCAAATCCACAATGTGAACAGTACTAAGAGGGAAGTATATAGTTATAAGCACCTATATCAAAAAAGGTAGAAAAACTTCAAATAAACTAATGATGCATCTTAAAGAACTAGAAAAGCAGGAACAAACCTAATCCAAAATTAGTAGAATAGAAATAATAAAGATCAGAGCAGAAATAAATTGAAACAAAACATAGAAAAGATCAATGAAATGACAAATTGCTTTTTTTGAAATATAAATAAAAGTAACAAATCTTTAGCCAGACCAAGAAAAAAAAAATGGTAAGACCCAAATAAATACAATCAGAGATTTAAAAAACAGCAGACATTAGAACTGATAGCCCAGAAATTCAAAGGATCATTAGGGGCTACCGTGAGCAACTATATGCTAGTATACTAGAAAACTTAAAAGAAATGGATACATTCCTGGATACACACAATCTACCAAGATTGAGCAATGAATAAATTCAAACCTGAACATACTAATAACAAGCAATAAGATCAAAGCTGTAATAAATAGTCTTTGAGCAAAGAAAAGCCCAGGACCCAATAGCTTCACTGTTAAATTTTACCAAACATTGAAAGAACTAATACCAACCATACTCAAACTATTCCAATCAATAGATGAGAAAATAATTCTAAACTCATTCTATAAGGCCAGCATCATCCTGTTACCAAAACCAGACAAAGACACATTAAAAAAAAAAAAAATGCAGGCAAATATCCCTGATGAATATTGATGCAAAAATTCTCAATGAAATATGAGCAAAGTAAGTTCAATAATAAATTTAAAAATTAGTCAACATGACCAAGTGTGATTTATCCCAGAAATATGTAAATCAATTAGTGTGATACATCATGTCAATGGAATGAAGGACAAAAATTACATGATCATGTAATTGATGCTGAAAAAGCTTTTGATAAAATTCAATATCCCTTTATGATTTAAAAATCCCTGAAAAAACTGCTTTTAGAGGGAACATACCTCAACATAATAAAAGCCACATAGAACAGACCCACAGCTAGCATCATACTGAGTGGGGAAACACGTAAAGTCTTCCCTCTAAGAGCTGAAACAAAATAGGAATGCCCACTTTCACCACTGTTATTCAATACAGCACTGGAATTTCTAGCTAAAGCAATCAGACAAGAGAAAGAAATAAAGGATATCCAAATTGCAAAGGAAAAAGTCAAATTATCCTTGTATGCAGATGATATAATCTTATATTTGGTAAACCTAAAGATTCCACAGCAAGCTATTAGAACTGATAAACAAATTCAGGAAAGTTGCAGGATAAAAAATCAACATACAAAATCAGTAGCATTTTTATGTGCCAACAGCAAACAATCTGAAAAAGAAATCAAGAAAATTATCCCATATACAATAGCTACAAATAAAATTAAAAATCTAGGAATTAATGAAAGAAATGAAAGCTCTCAACAATGAAAACTGTAAAGCACTGATGAAAGAAATTGAAGAGGACACAAATAATAAAAGGTTGTCCATGTTCATGGATTGAGAGAATCAATAGTTTTTAAACCTCCAAACTACCTAAAGCAATCTACAGAATCAATGCAGTCACTATTAAAATACCAATGACATTCTTCTCAGAAATAGAAAACAAACTCTAAAAGTATATGGAACCACAAAAGTCCCAGAATAGCCAAAGCAATCCTGAGCAAAGAGAGCAAAACTGGAGGAGTCACATTAACTGGCTTCCAATTATACCACAGTGCTGTAGTAACCAAAACAGCATGATACTGGCATAAAACGGACACATAGACCAATGGAACAGAATAGAGAATCCAGAAACAAATCCATACACATATATATAGTAAAGTCATTTTCAACAAAGGTGACAAGAATATACATTCAGGACAGAATAGTTTCTTCAATAAATGGTGCTAGGAAAACTGGATATCCACATGTAGAAGAATAAAATTAGACCCCCATCTCTTGCCATACACAAAAATCAAATCAGAATGGATTAAGGACTTAAATATGAGACCTCAAAACATAAAACTACTACAATAAAACACTGAGGTAATTCAATGGAGTTGAGTTCGGGCTAAGAAATTGAACTAGGCAAAGATTTTTTGTATCCGATAAGCACAGGCAACCAAAGGAAAAATGAACAAATGGGATCACATCAAATTAAAAAGCTTCTGCACAGCTAAGGAAACAATCAACAAAGTGAAGAGACAATGTATTGAATGGGAGAAATATTTGCAAACTACCCATCTGACAAGGGGTTAAAAACCAGACTATATAAGAAGCTCAAAAAACTCTATAAGAAAAAAAAAAATCTAATAATCCAGTTAAAACTAACTGGGCAAAAGATGTGAATATGCATTTCTCAAAAGAAGATATACAAATGGCAATTAGGAGTATAAGGTGCTAACATTGATCATCAGAGGAACGTAAATCAACACTGCAGTGAGATATCATCTCATTCCAGTCAAAATGGCTTTTATTCAAAAGACAGGCAATAACAAATGCTGGTGAGTATGGGAAGAAAAGGGAATCCTTGTAGACAGGTAGTGGCAATGCAAATTAGAAAATCCATTGTGGGGAATAGTTTGGAAGTCCCTCAAGAAAACTAAAAGTATAATTACCATATTATCCAGAAATCCCATTGCTAGGTATATAATCCCCAAAAAAGGAAACCAGTATTTTGAAGAGATGAGATATCTACATTCCTATGGTTTTTGCAACACTGTTCACAATAACTAAGAATTGGAAGCAAGCTAAGTGCTCATCACCAGACAAATGTATAAAGAAAATGTACATATACACAATGAAGTACTAATCAGTTATTAAAAAAGGAGATATTGTGATTTGCAACAACAGGGATGTAACTGAAGGTCATTACGCTACGTTACATAAGACAAGCACAGAAAGACAAACATCACATGTTCTTACTTACTTGTGGGAGTTAAAATTTCAAACAATTAAACTAATAGAGATAGAGACTAGAATAATGGTTAACAGAGGCCAAAAAATGTAACTGGGGAGAGGAAGAGGGAGAAGTGGGGATTGTTAGTGTATACAAAAATATAGTTAGAATGAATAAAGTCTAGTATTTGATAGCACAACAGGGTGACTACAGTCAACAATCATTTCTTGCACATGTAAAAATAACTAAAAGAGTGTAACTGGATTGTTTGTAACATAAAGAAAGACAAATGCTTGAAGTGATGGATACTCCATTTACCCTGATGTGATTATTACACATTGTATGAATATATCTCCTGTAATCCATATATATGTACATATTATATATGTAATTCCATATATATATATAAAATACATTCACAAAAATTAAAAATATTTTTGTAAAAGGAGTTGAGTCTTCATAGTAAGCAATCAAAACCAGATGGTCCCTTGGTAACTCTCAAAAACACTAGTCAGGTTTGTCAATAAATGTAGCACTTATAATTCTACCACAAAGAAACAACTGGCCCTCCCTGCAAAGAACCAAATCTTTTTTTAAAGTTTATTTTATTTTATTATAAAGTAAGTACACCATGCTTTTTCATTTAAACTAGCCTTTATATGTGTTATTTTCTATACCTATGAGTTTCCTCACATTTCTTGCCTTGATTGACAATCTATTACTGTGCAAGTTTTTGTGGTTGTCATAGAGTAAAAATTTTCCAAGAGAACCAAGCAAAATATACTTATTCTTTTTAAAGGAGGCCAAATATTTAAGAGATCGCTGTGTAGTCACCAATTCAGGCAGGGGACACAGCAGAATACTTCCAATTGGAGGGGTAATTTTACTAGCCCTCAAGTCCCCGTAAAAGCACCCTACTACTCATGGTAGCCTTTAAATAGGATAAAAAATCTAGACACATTTTTCTTCCTCCCCTTCTGAGGAGATTTACATACTTTCCTAGTTTCTTCTAACTTTTAGGGAGGTTTTGGCTGTTGCTTGCTTGCCTGCCTAATGTGTGAAAACCATAATCGCTCCTGAGTATTTACTGGTGAATTAATGTTCAATTTTCTTGGCAAACTATCCCTTGACATTTTCATGTGCCAAGTTTTACTTTCTTCCATTTCTCCAACATCCATTTTGTGCATCACTGCTTCAGCTGCGTTTCTTCTGACTTCTCCAGAATGTGTACCCCCTTCACTTCTGTATGAAGTGTCTCACTGATACATCTATTATAACAAAACATAATGTATTAAACTCTGTTTATGTATTAAGCCATTTTAATAGTGAAGGATAATATTCATTAAAATATAGGTATTTGTTATATCTGTATCAAAATCCTTCATCTATGCCTATGTCCCATCTATGCCTGCAGATGGTCAGATTGAGCCTGTCACAACTTGGGAACATCTGTATCATTCAGAATAATTATGATTATCAGCTCTTGCCTGCAATAGAGAAAACAAAAGAAAATCTTCAGTAGTTTTAAGATTGCAGGGGAAAGTTTTCAAAGAAGTTAGCAAGTAACTTCTAGTGAGTATATTCAATAATTCCTTCACTTAACATTCTGAATTTGTACCATATGCCAGGCAATAAACTATGTATTGGGAAAAACAATACAATGATTGAAATTTTGTTATTAAGGGCCTTATTCTCATAATGAAGGCAAATCTGTGAACAAATGTTTGAAAGAACGAGTTCCGCTATTGTAAAAGCTTGCATATAATTCTATTAAAATAGAAATTGGAGGGATTGGAACAGGTTCAACAGAGGAGGCAAGGTTAAGAGAAGAGACATTGGAACATAAGAAAGCCTGGCATGGTAGAGGCACTGTGAGCAGTTTGGTGGAAGGAGAGATCACTGCGAGTTTGACAGTAGGAGGTAACAGCTAGTGAGGGTGGGAAAAAAGAAAGAAAAGAAACAACGGGCCAGGCGCTGTGAATCATGCCTGTAATTCCAGCACTTTGGGAGGCTGAGGCGGGTAGATCACGAGGTCAGGAGATCGAGACCATCCTGGCTAACACAGTGAAACCTGTCTCTACTAAAAACACAAAAAAATTAGCCGGACCTGATGGCGGGTGCCTGTAGACCCAGCTACTCGTGAGGCTGAGGCAGGAGAATGGTGTGAACCCCGGAGGCAGAGCTTGCAGTGAGCCGAGATCGGGCCACTGCATTCCAGCCTGGGCAACTCCGTAAAAAAAAAAAAAAAAAAAAAAAAAAAGAAGAAAGAAAACAACGAGGTCAGAAAAGGTCTTAATCCCATGAAAGTATCTTGTTATTTCTTTTAAAGAGAATGGGTACTTTATCATATTTGAAGCAATGACAGTTACAAATGCAGTATGAGCAATAAGGCAATTCGACAAATTAAAATGTACATGTTGGTGATAGAATTGTTCGCATTTGGAAATATTCTGAATGTGAGAAGTGAGATGGTGGATGAATTTTCCACATGGAAGCAGAAGTCACTTGGCAGGGCTTGGCATAGAGAAAAAGGAAGTTCCTGAAGTCCTCAAGAGGATTTCCTTAAAAGGGGTAGCTCAGATGTTGCGAGATAACAAGACGTAAGAAGAGCCAGGAGTGATACAGTTGAGACGAAGACTTGCTCTTCTAAAGAGGATGCTTTTGTCTTTTTCTCATGTTGGCAGAGGATTAATGGTCTATAAATGACAGTGTAGGCAAAGATGGGCAAGGCAAACAATTCCTCCCCTCATTCATGCACAAGTCAAAGCTGCTTAGAAAAGAATACCAGGCATATGTGCAAAAGGAAGCCTTTGATAAGAAGAATGGATTTCATTAAAGGCAGGAAGAGTGAAGAAATATACTGGGAAAAGGCTGTGGATGTAAAGAAATTTAACTTAAATAGCTGTCTATAAAAGTGAGATAATGTTGAGCCATCTGAAGTGATTCTCTGCCTATGAGCCCATCTGGCCATTTGAGGTTTTCCTATTTATCTATAAGTGGGCCAAAGCTTATTCTTACCATTTTTTTTCTTTTATGTGCTTCATATACTAGAGAGAAAATAAAAACTGCTACTTAGAAATAAGTGAGCAGCTCATTGTACTAGACGCACTCAGAGTGAAAATGAATATTCCACTCAACGAAAGTATTTTATCTAAAATCTGTTGCCTTTTAATTTTCCCTTTTATCTCTTGCTGATGATAAAAAAATAAGCTGCCCAATTAGCTTCTCATACAGCTACAGAATCATGTTTTTACAATTTCTCATGATAAAAGTATTTATAAAATTCTAAAGAACACCCAAAATTATTTTCAGTTCTACAACTCATAAAAGTAAATGAACAATATATAATTGAATTGAACTAAAGTATATCAATACTGTACAAGGATTCAAAAGTAAAATTAAATTGATGAATCAAACATAATGAAGTAACTATGATATTGCAAATGATTAATTTTTTTTACAAACTATTATATATGAAGTAACATTTTGAAAGAGACAAGCAATATACTCTGATATACTAGATTAGAAATGAAAATATATTTTACAGTTATTATTCTCCCTTATAGCAAAAATGCAAGTATAGATTATATCTCTTCTAAAGCCTATGCTGGTATTATATGAAAGTGAGTACAAATATTGATGATTGTAGTTTTTTTTTTTTTTTTTTTTAACACATTGACAACTGTAAGGGACAACCTTAGATGATACTGAAAATAATGAATGAGCATGTTTATTTTCTCCTGGAAATAATATAAGCATTGAAAATATCAGAACACAGTAACTACTGAATTATTATGAAACACATAATCAATATAATTTTATTCAGTTAGTGTCTTGTAAAATGATGTAATATTTATTGCACATTAATAATAGATCTCAAAACCCTGTCCATTATTTCAGAAATATATCTTACCAAATAATAGTTTCAACATGGCTCCACAGAACAAACAAATGGTGGCTATGTAAGCGAAGGAAAGGCAAATTTTAAATGGTGGCGAGTGTGTATGTTTGGTATTTGTGGATGAGTGAGTTGAAGGTATGTAGTACCCACAGCAGAGCCAAGCGCCTTAGAAAACTGACGTGCGGCACTCCAACCAGACTATGGTTTGTTTTCCAGCTCCGCAATTCAGTAACCATATATTCTTGTGTGAATCATTTTAATTTATCTGTGAGTCTGTTTTCTAATTCATAAAACAGACTGCTATGATTAATATGGTTGTTATGATTAAAAACAGGCTAAAATATGCAAAGAATAAACAACATCATCATTACAAACACAGATAAAGCACTTAATTATGACTAGTTATTTGTGAAGTTATATTAAAAGGATCTGACCATTGATGGGTAGCAAGCATCAGGAATTAGAATCTTTGAAAATCTGGTATACATCGCTTACGACAAGCCCTGATTATTTAATACACACACACACACATCCCACACGCACACGTGTGCCTTTCTACAAATATATGTGTATACAGCATGACTTGAAATCAACTGACACTTTCAAAATTTTTTTTACTCAAAATTAAGTTATATAGATATCAAGTTACAGAGGTACATTTTTGTGCATCTAAGAATTGTTTCAGGTAGTTCCTCAACTGAACGGCCAAAGTGAGTGGGGTCTGAGTTAAGCATTTTCTCATCCCCTGGTCAGGCACATTTTCTATAAGTAATTGAAGATAGAGTATTGCCATTTCTAGAAGTTGCAGGGTCTGACAGAAGCAGATAATGCCAAACAATATGACATCTGATAGTATTACTAGAGTCATAGAGAAGAATAAGGTGACTTTACAAGTCACCTCACAACGAAATGCTATTATTTATTTTTCCCTTTTGAGCAGAAAAAAGAATAGCCTTAATCCTCCACAAAAGGCACGAAAAATGGACATATCATCATTAAACATGTAAGAGATTCACCAACATACAGGGCTTAGTTTCATTAATTTTTGTACAGAACATAATGAGACCAATATCACGTATCTGGACTCGATGGAGTATTTTTTCCTCCTACACCACTGTGTCCAAACTTTTGGCTTCCCTGGGCCACAATGGAAGAAGCATTGTCCTGGGGCACACATAAAATACACTAACACTAATGACAGCTGATGAGCAAAAAAAAAAAAAAAAAAGTCTGTGCTATCTACTACAACAGATAAACAAAAAAGTCCTGCATTCGAAGGGTTGGGCACGGCTGTTTTACACCTACAGAAAGTCTCTGACAACTTCATTTTCCAGAAGAATGTGGTTCTGTCTTGCTCTCCTCATGCTTTCCTGACTTTCCTAATGAACACCTACTATGATGCTGACTTGGTTGTTCTGTTGGTAATACTGACCTGCTTCTGGATTTGCCAGATATCACACATCTCAATGACTTCTTATTTTAGACATTTTTGTTTTTATTACATTTTCCTTTTGGCCTTGAGGAAACGAAGTTCTCCATCACAGCTATGATTTCAACCTCTGAGGGTGTTTTTCCTCAAAGGGCTGAGATAAATTACACTATAGGATTGATGTTTACATTTTAGACCAGTGGCACTCATTGAGCATGATAGATATCATTGTGAAGTCCATTACTAATTTATTTTGCATGCATATTGATATTCCTATTAAATTGCCTAATAAATTTTAAGGGTCTAAACATTTACCTGCCTGATTCTTATAAGGTGATAAGCATACAAGTTTATTATTTGATTACTGACATTTAGAAAAAATCCTCCAGCATTCCATTTAATATTTGTTTATTTAGAAACCTTCCATCTCATCTTTGTTACAGGATGTTTTTTCTCTGAATATTACCGGTAAGATATAAGGCACTCAGTGGAGCTAAGGAACACCCCAGGAGTAGTGTGAATCATCAGTGCTCATGATTGACAAACAGACATACAAAAACTATCCAACATTTTGAATCTCTTCCAGGTTTTGTTTGCTGAAGACTGTGAGTTGCTTTCTCTACAACACCAGTAGTACAACTCCAAATTAAAACGAACGAGCAAGGCTTCCTGAGCTTTATAAATTACTTAATACGTATATTTAATGTCAGCTGCAGATGATATTGCCCTTCATTGTTACAATTTAATAAAGTTCAATTTAAAAAAAAAAAGCATTATAGTTTGTGCAGAAATATCAGCCATGAGGTGGTTGAGGTTCCAACTTACAAACTTCACCAATTAACAAATACTTCTGTAAACTACGTTAAAGCTAAATAAAAACTGAGAAGCCTAATGAAATATTCCCTTCAATATACATGGCTTTGAACCAGGGAAAATTTCACCGAGTAAAATCTCTAGGGCATCTTCAGAATTGCGTGAAAGACAAAGTTTGAACGAGCAATTCAGGAGATTTAAAATAAAATCTACCTGAGGAAAAACTAGATTGTCTAAATCCTAGAAGAATTTTATTACTCCCAGGGTTCAAAGCTTTTTGAATCAAAAGTTTCAATCAAATCCTAAATGAAATAAAATGTTTCCCTTTGAGGAAAGTCCTAGTGAACTTTCTCTTCTTGGTAGCACTGTTACAATAAAAGGGTGAATCCCCTGAGCAGACTATGGCCAGTTAAGCCAGGGAGGCAACCTTGACGTTTTGCAAACATAAGCACAACTTAACTAGGGCTATTTGCTAACATAAGTGAAACTTAACTTCAGCTAGTTCTTGTAAATTCTTTCTTATATTAAAGAAAAGTGAAACTTCAGCTTAACCAACTAATTTATAGTTACCAACTAATCTGTAGTTATGTAACTAGGGACTTTCAATGGGATAGACCAAAAAGGTAACTAAATAATTGTAACCAATCATGTATTTGCTTTGCTTTGCTTCCCATTCACTCTGTAAAAAGTTTTTTTTTTTTTTTTTTAATTCCCTCAGCAGAGGCCAAAAACCACCTTCAGTTTGGTGCCTCCTAATTCATCGTTTGCTTAAATAAACTCTTTAAAGATTTCATTGTGCCTTAGTTTACCTTTTAAAAGCATTTATAGAAAACGTGAATTTGTATATGCCATAAAGATGGATGCCCAGATTAAGTGAACCTGTGGCCCCGTCAATAACTGTTATAATTTAAAAGACACTGAAAAAACTTCTAAAACTGCAATCTTAGTTTAATTGTTACTTTTGAGGTAACTCAAGTGCCACAAATATCTGCAAAGTGAGCTATCATCATATGGTGTTATTCAGGTGGCTGATAACTGGCAATTCTGTGTCCACAACACCTAAGGTCATGGCGAAGTTTTCTGTAAGATAAAAAGTGGGACTTGGCTCAGTGTAAATTTTTCTTTTATGAAGAATTACCATGCTAGCCAGATATTCAGAGAAACTTTCCTAAGTACATTATTTTTCGATGAAAATTCACTGAGTGCTAATTATTATAACCACTATAGGAAAAATACTATGACGACAATTCATCATTCCAAGGGAAAAGGAAAATAGCATTTGTTAATCACTCATTGTGTGCCAGGAACTGTACAAGAGGATGCAATCAAACCAAACAAGTGTGAAGTGGATAATATGCATGCTTTAGAAATATGAAAAACTAATCTTAGACTCTTTCTCTTGTAAATAATAGGAAATCCATTCCAAACTTTTTAAAGCCAAATGGAATTTGGGGCTCACCGGTGGAAATTCTGGAGTTAGGACTAGCTAAATCATAGATGCTTTTGGTCTACAGTAATGTAATCATAACTTATTTTTTTCTTAATCTGGAGGGAAAAAATGGCTCCTGCATTTTCAATGTTAGCTTCAAAGTCAGGCTTCAAGTGCTGTGAAAATAGCTATTCAGCTCTAGATTGCCATCTTTTGAGGGTCTAGGGCAGTAAACGCAAAAAGCAAGTTTCTTTCCGAAAGTCCCAGTAAAAGTCTCACTGCAACATTTGGTCTCTGAATGGAGTAGATGCCCATGTCTGAACTACTCATTGTGGTCAGAGAGAGTTCAAGGGCAAATCTGCCTAGGATTATGTCAGGCGCTCTCCTTCATTTGGTAAGTGAAAAAACTTATGCAAAAGACACATCTGCAAAAAAGGAGGGTGAATCCTTAGCAGACTAATTTTTTTAAAGCTTATTCCACAGTTTAATTTACTTGGAATCACACTGTAGTAAGTGGCAGAACATGAATTTGGATCTATATCCTTATTACTCCAAAGTATGAGTTTAAGAAAAATCTTTCATTTTTAAACTTTTATTAAACTATAATAATATTTATATAGCACTGTAGCAAAATAAGACAAAATCTGTACGTCATTTCCTATTGGAGCCTGGAATTGTGTCTGGTATTTGAAAAGTTGGTTATTTAATGCAATCTTATTTAATAAATGAAGTGTGTTTACAACTGATGTAAGGTTGAATGCCTTCAACACGAAGTAACTTCTGAGGGGGGTGCTGTCTTAAATGACTAGAGGAGCAGGAAAGTTGCATGAGTTGAAAGTGATACTGAGTTTGGCCAGCAGATTGGTAAGAAGAGGATCTAAATCAGAATAGGAAAGGGCACTTTACACAAAATGAGTAATGATGTGAAAGCCGGAAAGTGCGGGAGCTACTCAGGTTATTCTTGGCTGGATCATATGATGTCCACATATCAACATTAGAATATAAGGCTGCTGAAAGAGGGAGCTTCGGTGTAGTTGGGACATGATCTATAAGCAACAAGAAAAAAATCTTTTATTTTTAAGCTTTTTAAAAACTATAATATTATTTATATAGCACTGTAGCAAAATAAGACAAAATCTGAGTTTTGAGGGTTTTTTTTTCTTTCTTTCCTTTGGAGTATTATATCATTCTAGATCTAACGTAGAAAGAGGAATCTAGTAGTTCTCTGTTTGGTGAACTGAAGTATGGCGAAAATGATAAATATAGAAAACAGGAAAGAGTAAATTGTGTTTAGAAGTTGAGAGGCAAGGGGCCTCAGCTTAGGGCTGTGTCTGTGAGACTGGGGAAGAATAGATTAATGAACAGACTTTATGAAGTTAGACATGAGCAGACAGCAAAAATTACTGCAGGGTCTGCAGGGACCACTGACACAACACTATATTTTTTTCTCTCTCCCTTCTGAAATCATTTACCTTTGGAAGAGGAAAATCAAACTGATCTAAGAGATATTAAATACTGTGCTAAAGGTCTCAAAGGAGCTGGAAATCTAGTTTCCAGCCTAGGTCTGTGTGATCTCAAATTCTCGCTTCTGCTTGTATCTCATACAAATGAAAAATAATGAAAATTCAAAATGCCAAGAAGACTTCAATTAGGGAAATTTCAACAAATTTTATGAACAGTGGCTTTAAGGTAGACCTTGAAGGATTTATTAATATTAGGGAGAGGATAAAGAAACAAAGTTTTCTGCAAGTAAATACAGATAGGCACAAAAATATGGTGTAGATCTGTTGTGAGGAGTGAAGTTTTGTTGTAGTAATAGCAGGTAAATGGGAGAAAAGGGAGTGTTGCAAAGGTTGGGATAACTTGTAGAGTGCATCAATCTTTAGGTGTTACCCCAAGAATGAGGAAATAACTTCAATTCTAGAATGTATTGAGTGGTAAGTCTAAATTTGGACTGAACTGAGTTTATAGCTGGTTCTAATACATATGAAATGATTCACCATTTATAGAATAGGAATACAAATTTATGTTGCTGCTAGTTTTAAATGAGACAGAGCATAAAAATTGCTTAGCTCAGTATCTGGTGTAGAGTAAGTACTCAATGTTTGTTAATCACTATTAACATATATAATAACCTTAGCAATAAATACAAAATCTACAATTGAGCAATACAGCCTGAAGGCATGGAAGTGGTATGGTAAACTCGAACTTGATTTATAAATTCAGACTTTAAAATCAATATTAAAATAAGGAAATTATAGAGAAACACTACAAATGATTATTGTGCATAGGACAAAGGGAAAGTTAGAAATTATTACTGAAACTCTATGTTGGACCATATGAATAAATGGTAGTATAGCACCTCTACTTTCAGTTTCTCATATATCTAGTTCGCTTTTCTTTAAAATTGTCATTCATTTATTTCTTACTAAAATTTATATTCTTGACTTATAAAGTCACTGTTTACCGTAATAAAAAAGTTAATCTCTTTCAATTATTTACCTTAAAGACTTCAAATAAAAAATGAATTTTTTAATGTTTTACTTGCATAAATATAGTAAGAAAACATGCTTCCCTAATGAATTTGAAATTTTGACAATGAATTTAATAAGAATAAGCCTTGTTTATTCTCCTTCTGTAAACCAAATATTATGATAGTCCAAAAACTGTTCTCAAGTATTTTAAAATATTAAGATATTTTAAAACACATCAATTTCAAATGTATCTGTTAAAATTGATCTGTAGTGTTATCAAAAGTACTATCAAAAGTATTATCAACACATCATTTTCATCCATGACAGATGACAATTTAGATATAATACAGTTTCTCCACATATCCACTACTTTGCTGGATTTCCCTGTTATGGTTCATTTTAAAGGCTCAGTGTCATCCTTTTCATGTACTTCATTTTTGTTTGAACCATATCTTAAAGAACTCTAAAACCTGACATTTTACTGCATTATTTCTTGTTCAAAAGGAAAAGCAAGAAATAAAACATTGTATCAGAAAAAGTAAACGTGAAATAATGCCTGAATTAAATAAAATAAAAATTTAATTTAATTTAAATGAAAACAGGAATGTGATTGTCTGAATATTATTTGTTTGACTCAAAATAACCAGTAATTTCTTTATTGTACATGGATAGCTATAGTGAAGATATATCAGCAGATTTATAACTCAAATAATATGATACAAAATATTACCTCAGTTGGATTCACAATGAATAATTTTTACAGCCACTGAACATTGTGAAGATACAGCACATCAGGGCCATCACTGATGCCCACCCAAAACTGCCTGCACAGCCACCACCACTAATTTTACATGTAAATTAATCTTGCTTTTATGGTCAAACAAAATAAAAAGTGATGTGTATATAAAATAAGCATTTAGTCACATTCACAGAAAGTTTCCAAAATGTTTTACCATTATTTTATGTATGTATTCTCAAAGATAAAATTATTTATTTAATGGTGTTGCTTTGTTAAGCCACAGTAGAATGCTTTAAGAGTTTCTGTTAAGTTATATACTCCTGTATTTGAAGTTTTATCATTTTAATAACAGTTGCATCAAGAAAAATATAAATTCATAAAATAAGATGCTATGATAAAATATATAATGTGCCCTTTTCTTTTGACAGAAAAGTAATATATTCACTTAATGATACAAAGAATTAAAAACCTCAATGTACATTATCTTTTTCTTTACCAAAATTTTATGAGAACTAGCTAATGCTATGTATGATTGATTCAAAATATTGCATGTATTAGATATATGTATTAATAGGCCATGCAATGTACACTTTAAATTCATATAAGAAAATTCTTAAATTCTCACAATGAACTCTGCCCCTCTCTCGATGTATTCATTATGTCTTAACTACTGACATATTTCTTTATGCATTTTAATTCATATTTGGGAGTGTTTTTACTAATGAGCAAACAGAGTAATCTCTGCAACCACATAATTGACTTGTTTAGGGTAAAGTAAGTGTGATTTACCATTATCAGCAAACCCAAAATCATATGTAATAAAGAAAAAAGTACCTATATATGCATATATATTTGCTTATATATGTATACCACAGCTGTCTCTTAAGAGAATACTGGATCCTGTGAGATCAACAATCCTGTTTTACTGAACACTTTGATGAGTTAGCATAAGGACCTCTGAGAGAAGAAGCAAGAGCTATTTTACTTTGCATAATAAAACTCAAGAGTCAAATCTGCAATGTGGAGTGTTTCTAAATTATGTGTTATTAGTGCTCCATTGATTTCTTCAGTAAAAATTGTTGTAGCATAAGTTTATTTAGAGTCTTTATTAAATTCTAGAGCTTAGAGTCTACCAATAATACCCATAAAAAATCTTCCTTTTTAAAATAATTACATATGCATATGTTAAAAATAACTTGTTCTTTAAATCCAATCTCATTCACCCATACAACAAAAACATTACATAGCAAATGTGGGCTAGGAATATGACTAACAAAATACTCTGTGGAAAGAGGTGCAGGTCTATTATGTTCACCCACTTCGGAGACAAGACTCCTTTCTTACAAGTGTCAGAGCAGAGCACAGTTAACACAGAACATAGACTAAGAAGGGTAGCAGACAGGTTTCTCTAACTCAAGAAATAATAAAGGTGACACACTGAAAAGCACTCTGTTTTTTCTGTCTAAGCATTTTACACTCAATGTGTGGCCTGGATTAATATGCTAAACAAAGTTGAACATATTGCTTAAAATAAAAGCAAACCAGGTAACCACAATGAAAAAGAAAGAGTGGCATTATAGATCAAAGCTTGACGGGTACAGTGTGTTTACTTCACTAGAAATAAGATTAAGGAAAGTTATCCAGTGTTTATGTAGATGAAACTTTGCACACATATAAGAATGCTGGGTGGTTTGCTAACAACGGTTTGCATATGTATACACACAGGCATATATAAAAGTATATGTATATACTTTGATAATTTATGAATATCTTCTGCTTTCAGATAGTGCAGTAGCTCTGGGGATCTAAGGATCCCATGAGTTAACAGGTTCTGAAAATATAGTTTGTATTTGGAGTGAAGAGGGGGAGTAAAGAAGGTAAGAGAAACTGTGGAAAGGGAAGGTCACAGTTTCAGAACTTATGTGTATTTCAATATTCACTTTTTGAGAGAGTATAGACAGAGTTGGCTCCTGGGATATTTAGAATTCTTTGTTAGTTTATATCTCTTTGTGGGAGGCATTAGCATGTGAGGATGAAAGGAGTTAAAACACACCTCACTGAATTGTGACTTTTGTGAGATTTTCATCTACAAAACATTTTTTGAAACAATGTTAATTGCAGCTCATCATCCCAAGATTGTACTTTTCTCTAAATGCCATGGAACAAAAGGTATTTTCAATTTCTTCCGTGCTAGGATTTCAACGGAACCACAGCATTTTAGTGCTAAAATTGTATCTCCATACACCCGGCCTCTCCATGAATCAAGTCATAAGATGAGTTGTCTTGATATATGGTTAGCCATATATATAATTTTTGCTTTAACGGATTTGATAAAATATGGGGGAGAATGATATACTTTAACTTTCACTTTCACAGAATGTTTATTTTTCCCTTGGAGGAGCTTTAAGGAAACATATATCAAACTCAATCCCTTCTTAATCATTTCCTTGCTGTAATTTATGATGGAAAAGGAGTGCTATAGACCACTCTCCAGACTGCCAGAGTGGTGTCCGCTACTTATTCTCTCATCTTACTTCATCTGTGTAGAAGAGCCATAGCCTTTGGCTGTGCAGGGATTACTACTGATCGGAAACACGATAAATCCTTACCCCTTACTACCCCCATTTGGCTCCAAGTACTCTTGCACTCTTAGCACTTATTTCACCGTTGAGGATCCTAAAGGAGCGCCTTCCAGCTACCCTTGTCCTTTCCAGCACATTCAAATTGAAGAGTAACACTGAGGTCCACTTCACTGAATTCCTGAATTACCCTATGATATTCGAGTCCAAACCAATATCATCTTGGGGTGTGGTGCTGGGGAGGGGAGGAATGTTATAAGGAAACTTTTTGAACACTAGTTGTTTGTTTACTTGTTTCATTTAGCAGGTCAAGTCATGCCAAATGAACCAAGCTAACAGAGGAGGAAAAAGTTGTGGGAACTGGCATTTTCAGGATTTTACATAAATGCCTGTTGCTTAAAGTCTCCCTGTCAGTGTGATTTACAAATATCTCTGTTCATCTTATTGCTTATCATGTAATCACTGACTGAAATAAATAAATGTGCATGCACACATACACGCACACCCTCCCCAGTACAAACATTCATTTTAAGACACTACATAATCAACCAATCAACCCCTAGACAAAAATGGCAATAATAAGCATATCAATTTCCTAACTGCTGCATTTTCCTCTCAAGAAATAAGAGCAATTTAGAGATTGATTTCTATACAAATATAACCCAAAAAATGAGAAAAGTGGTTTGAAATTCCAAACAATATAATCAAATAGTAGTTTGGGTTGGGGGGGATGGTTTCAAGAGTAGGTAAGCCTTTCAAGATATCTCAAATAACATCACTTGAGTTTATGCCTTCTCTTATTATTCACAGGACTAGCCCTGGAGTGGATATATAAATCATAAGTCATCTCCTTGAATTTACTCTAAGTGCCCTGTGTGCCAATTGACATCAGCATGTTTCAGCGAGATTGGATTAAATGTGTTTGTACTTGAACCCTAACTGGGAGAGATAGGAGAAGAAATGGGAAAAGAATGATTTGCAGGTGCTACAAAGGGCCAGTTATAATACATCTGTTTTTTTTTTTTTTAATCAACTGGCGCTTGTTTTAAATTGTATCAAAGGTATTATTTTAGTCAGTGAGAACGTTAAAGGATTTCTACTTATAACACCAAATAAGCCAAATGTTAGCTGTTCCCTTGCAATCCAGGTGAAGATATCTTGCTGTTATTCTCTTGACAACACATTTTATTCCTGCTATGTCAAAAGCTCTAGGAAAGACTTCTGCTAATTCTTGCATTTTGGTAGGTTACACTTTCGGGCCTTCTTGGTATCCTGCACTCAGATTTATTATATTTCCCTGCTCTGCACCACTTTGGTCTCCATGTAGTTCTCACTTTCATCCCCCTTCTGCCCCAAACAAATAATTCTCAGGAAGGATTAGTGAAGATTTTTTCAGGGAGGTTTCATGGAAAAATTCCATGGAAATTACTCATTGCCTAATATCTGCCACCTTCTTAGCTTCTCCTCCTCTTTTCTCAATTCTCCTTACCTTTCTAGAATCTTTACGTATAAAAGAAAATATAACATGTAACTGCCAAACCTATTGATCTTTATTATGCAAATTCTACTTGCACCTGCACAGCAAGCTAAAATGTTCACACATAAGAAACTGATATTTAATTTTTCTCTTCACAATGGCATCAAAAATAAAATAATTGATTATGTAAATCCTCATGCTTTATGAGAATTACTTGTTTTGAAGTTTAACACAAGCATTGTGAAAACTCACCAAATCTCCTATGCATTAGCCATGAAATTTTTAAAAAGTTAACAATAGTAGAATTACAATATTCTTCAAATATTCAAATATATCTAGTTACATGTAATGATATTGTAATTTCAATTTAATATGACAACTGAGTTATAAAACTTACTTTTTTGGATACAAATTACACATAGAATAATGAAACGTTGCTTTATATTTGTCTACAATTGATTTTGAAGGTAACGTATTATCATTTCAAATTTTATTAGACATAATTGACTATTATGAGAATTACATTCATCTTCATTTTTAACAGTCACTTTTAATTTTATGTATCTGTATATGTTTATTTATAGAAATAAAAATCTAAATTGAAATTCGTCCTATAACGAATTTATACTTCTTATGTCATTCCAAAATATACTCCGTTTGCATTGCATAATCTCTTCAACTTTAAAACTATGGCTTCCATGATTTATTAATTTCTTGCTTAAGTTTAAATTTTTAAAGAAAATTTTTTACTAACTTCAAGTCTGAAAATGTGTCTTAAATGGTATTCTTAAATTCCTCGGTCATGATTTACTTTATGACACTGCATGCTTATCTGATACGCTTAAAGATTAAAGAAGCCTGAAAATCATAGGCACAGAAACAGAAAAACTGGAGGAAAAAATGAGATGAAGCCAGGCAGGGAAAAGTACAGACTTTCAGGAAAATGGTAAATAATCCATGGGGAGCCAGTGTCCCAGTGAAGATTATGAAGTCTGGACAACAACTAGTGAGCAACTGAATACTCAAGCATTATTTTATTCCAGTCCTTAGAAAGAAATGAAGTAAATTGGCTAAGGTCACCAGAGTCAATGGTGACTGGTGTTGCTGGGATATTCAGGCTTAGATCTGTCTGACAGCAGATGTAAATTCTTATTACCGTAGTTACTGGTTCCACACAATTTGTGTGCTCTGAACACAGCATTTGCTTAACGCTGATAATGTGTTGGAGGCTGAGAAATCCATATATAGGAAACACAGTTCTTCCCTCAGTACCAGATAATCTTGTTTAGAAAATAGTGTACCAATTTCTTCCTTCTTTACTTCCATTCCTATGAGAAACATAAATTAAGCGTCCAGTGGTTTTTAGGCACTAAGAATATAAAAGCCTGACACTTGTCCAGAAGCTTTTCAGACACTGAAGATATAAATTATATGAAATAAGTGTACCAGCATGAGAGAAAAGCAGATTAATGTGATGTAGAGTCAGAGAAAGAAAACTAATATTAATTCAACACATATGTTTCACACCCTCTGCCTGGTACGGAAATTTCTACTAAGCCCAACAGTCAGAAAGTAGTGTCAAATTCTGAAAAACACAATTCATAACGATTCAATCTCAGCAGCACATATTTAAATACATGCTGAATTTGCTTAGAAGTATACTATATGAGCCGGGCACTGTGGCTCACATCTGTAATCCCAGCATTTTGGGAGGCCAAGGCAGGTGGATCACTTGAGGTCAGGAGTTCAAGATCAACCTGACCAAGATGGTGAAACCTCATCTCTACTAAAAATACAAAAATTAGCTGGGTGTGGTGGAGGGCACCCATAATCACAGCTACTCGGGAGGCTGAGGCAGGAGAACTGCTTGAACCCAGGAGGTGGAGGTTGCAGTGAGCCGAGATCGTACCATTGCACTCCAGCCTAGGCGACAGAGGGAGACTCCGTCTCAAAAAAAAAAAAAAAAAAAGAAAAAAGAAAGAAAGAAAGAAAGAAACTATATGAAATTGGTAAGAGGAAAGACCATATCCAATCACTCAGGTGTTCCTGATGTGGAATAAATTCTCATTATGTTGAAACTACCTTACATAGTTAACAGTTTATTTTTGGAAACGCATGTTAATTTTTACTCCTCGCATTCACTGTAGTAAAATGAGTAATTACTTCGAGCTGCACTAAGAAATTTGATGATCATCCACGTTCATTAAAATGGGATTCTACAAGCAGGTAGGATTGCCATAATTTAATTTTTATTTTTACTAATTACTCTTACTAAATTAAATACATATAAATAAAGTAGTGACAAAATACCCATGCATTTCACTGCACACTCCTCAAAAGAATATAAAGATGCTTAAAAATATCCTTGATTATACTTTTCACTCTTTTTCATAATATATAGAACTAAAATAAATGTGTACCTTACACTTCTTCACAATATTTAGATGTTTTTTGAATTAATGTTAGCTCCACCTCCAGCTCTGAGGTAATCATTTAGAACCCAAAGAGACATTATGGTCTGACAAAATATAAATTATATCTACAAACACAGAATTACAAATAATACTTACTGCATGACACCAAAGTCTATCCTCTTGACCCCAGTAGGTATTTTAATATAATGATAACTTCACATATTATAGGATGAAAACACTCTCAACTATACACAATTATACCTAGCGGTGTCATACACACTAAAACTTTTCTCAAAGAAATTGTACTAATAGTACATTTAAAAAAAATAAGGAGGATTGATAATAGTATATTAAATACAGTAATAGGGAATAAGCAAGTGAGATAAAAACAAAGGTTACATATCTAATTATTGGTTATTAATACTTTGTCAATAACTTGAAAATAGCAAAGGAATATTTATTAGTCATAACACCCAATGACAAATGAAATTTTATCTTCATTAAATATGTATAAAAGCTTCATATATTTTTCAGATATCATTTTAAGTAGTGCCATTTCAGTCCAACTCTGATTTTTAATTTTAATTCTGCTATTACAATCAGAACCCAAACATTATTAATTTCATCAGATAGTCTGTAGTTTCAATAATTTATTTTCCATAAACATTTGAAATAATAATAATTATTATTATTTTTGACAGGGTCTTGCTCTGTTACAGAGACTGGAGCACAAGGTGTGACCTCAGCTCACTGCAACCTCCACCTCTCAGGAACAAGCAATCCTCCTGCCTCACCCTCATGAGTAGCTGGGACTACAGGCGCGCGCCACCGTGCCAGCTAATTTTTGAAATTTTAATGGAGACAGGGTTTTGCCATATTGCTCAGGCTGGTTTTGAACTCCTGTACTCAAGCTACACCACCACCTTAGCCTCCCACAATGCTGAGATTACAGGGGTAAGCCAGCATGCCCCGCCTGCACATGATGTTATTTAATCACTTTTTTGCAGAGCACATAATAGGCGTTCTGAAAATAATGGCTAATTGATTGACAAATATATCAAGCTTTGAAAATATACTTGACTTTGCAAGGAATAGTTTATTCTGTCTTTGAGTTACAATTCTGATTTATTAATCCCCCTTTTTATTTCTTGCAAAGTTGAATTATGCAGTCTTTCATAATTCTCACAACTGCAATTTTTAGACGATACAATTTTTAATTTAAATAAGGAAACAAATACGCACAATAATCCAATAATGGCTCACATAACTTAGCTGGAGCAGTTCCTACACATCAGAATTCACTTGAGAAAAAGGACAAAATCTTTGTTTGGTCCAAATTCATTTTTAACATTGCTAAGCAAATATTTTTAAATTGTTTCAATAGATTTTAAAGATACATAATATTAAATATCATGATATGCCAACCTTCTCATTTTAGCATTTAAATCTCTTCTATAAAGCTTTGCAGTTTTATCACTAGAAGTTAATATTACTTTTTCGCCTCTTGTGAATACATCAAGAATAAAACACACTAGCATCTTTTCTGAAAGTGCAGACCTCAAACATTTCATTTCAACTTCTTGTATTTCCTAATACAATTTTATATTAATTACAATGTGATCTAAAAATGACATGAGAGTGAACAAAATATTTATATTGAATACATTTCTATGACTGTGGCTGCTTCTCCATACCAAGTTTCAATTAACATTCTCTCCACTTGAGAAGTGATTTTATCTTCTAAATTATTTATTTTGGGGGGATATGCCAGCATTTTGTAAGAGCCCAGTCAGAAAAATCTTAATGACAATTTACAAAAACATCGTTAAAGTAATTTTTAAAAATAAAACTGTATTTTCACAAATTCACACCTCCATTAGGCATAAAGAGAAAGATTTGATGGGAAACTCATCACTAATGTTGATAAACAAAGGTTCAGTAAGCCGATACGACAAAGCTAAAGCGAGTGCAATTATACAAGTGTATTTGTTTTATAACTAAGTTTCACATGGCTTTCTATTAAATTGGGGATAAATCTTTAAAAAGTCAATCATTCAACTTAGCACTTACCTCATATGGGTGATAATGAGTGTTGTGGTGGGAATGAAAAAATCATCCACTCTGTCAAATTGCTTTCCCACTGGTTGGGTGTGGATCGTGTGGTGAGGCACATTACCACTGGCCAGGGTAATTACCTAAACAGAACACGCCTCGGTTAGACCTCAACAATGCAGTCACTTCGTAGTATAGGTTTTAATTTTATTTAGAGATGAAATAAATGTTTCTGGCAGTTGTTTGCATAGACTTTATGCCATCCTTAAAATTAATATATTATTACACAAATTACAATTCGGTGATGTTTTGCTTATTTTCAATATAGAAACTGTTGTTTCTATAAAGAAAAAATAGAAAAATATTTGTCTTGAACAATTTCAGCTTAAAATATAAAATAAATAGGCATATAAGCAACTTATTTATTATAAAAATCCTAATTTTCTTATAATGAGAAAAATAAATGCAAACGTACATGTAATGCGTGATATTAGGACAAAATCCCTTCAGTATAACATAACTGGCAACATAGTTTTGAAAACTCCAAATTAAATCATGTGAAACATTTTAAATTTTTAAAATCTTAGAATACATAAATCCATATTTTAAAAAGTTTTCCTCCTATCATTGAAAAATAACGGGTTTAAGTGTTTTAATAAAAGATATTTCATCTTTCATAATGAATTTTTAAAAAACTTTTATAGTCCTTTAAAGAAAAGGTCAACTACATTTAAACTAGTTTATTTCCCTTATTCCGTTAGTTACCAAATCCTATTAGTTCTTTACATCTGTTTACACTCCTGTTACCTTTCATCGTTCCTACTGCACAACCGTTGTTCTGGTGGCCTTCTAAAGGGCTTTTTTCCTGCCTTTAATTTATCCCCTTTTAAATACTTTCTACATATGGCCATCAAAATAACTTCCTAAATTACTGACTAAGTTAAATAGTGATTCTCCCTCATGACTAAAGCTTCTCCTTGGTTTTTATGACAAGATTTTATTTTATCATTTTTAGCTTTAGAGTTAGTTTGTTTTTCCCAAAGGGTAATTTTTCTTCATTTAAATGAATATACTTCCATTGAGTTCCATTGGAATTCCTCCTGGCTGGGGCCCACTTCCTGAACAATAGTGAAACGGAAGGCCTCTACTTCAAGTTATTTCCTGGGAATATTTTCTTTAATTATTGTGCAGTTGATAAGACATTAATTATACTCCAATTGTGAAATTTGTGGATTACAGACTCATTATGATTTTTAAAGCAGTATTTTGAATTTTTTATAAGACATATATGACTTTTAAAAGTAAAATAAATTATGATAAATCTTTGAGAATCCATCTGAGGACATGAATTGGAAAATATTATCATATATCTACAATTATGACATTAGTCTTTATTATAAATATCTCAGAAAATACATATTTTGCTTGTATATTTGACAAAGATGTATGGATTAAATTATAATAAAAATTAAAACACAAAGAAAAAGATAAGTATAATTTTCTGATCCTTGAGAATATACTTCAGCATTGATTTCTCTTCCAGCCTAATCTTTCAACATGATGGCATGGGAAACACTAAATGGCAAGTGAGGGCTTGCCCGTATTTTTGGTTTTGTGAATTCAGTTTCTCCAAAGGAAGCATGTCTTGACTTCCATTTCCTTTGTGAATGTTTCCTGATAATCTTTTGGGAGACGATTATCCATGAATATTTTGACATTTCTGCAGAGTCAGGTCTTTCACAGCAAAGAGCATTGGCAAACTTGGTTTAAGGCTAATGGCACAGCAAAAATGCCTTGGAGACTAGTGATAGTGTCTTGCTCCTGAGAGATTTAGAGAATTATCTCCTTTGAACCATTTACTGACATTCAAGGGAAATGACCTACTCTTCCTCTTCCAGGGGAAGATTTTCATACATTCTAGAGTAATGATAATTATCTGTCCAGACAGAGGATAGGCTGATATGACAGCAGCCTGAAAAACCGTAGAGACATAATTCTAGGGTACCACTTCGTTCATGCAACTGTGCTGAACATGCAGGGCAGCATTAGGCTCTCCACGTGACCCAAAGTGGATTAGGGCTGGGGCATAAACACTAACATGCTCCATGAGTGAGAAATGGCCTGTTCTCTGATCCAGAGATCTTGGGTTTCCTATCATACTGTTTGCCTATCTATCTATCAATCTATCTATTTATCTATCCATCCATCTACCTATCTATCTAATCAGTCTTATATCCATATTCATATAATATGCACACACATAAATCTTATGTAAATAAATCTTCTTGTATATACCTTTTTAAAGGATATTTCTCAATTCCTACACTTTATTTTGTATTTTCAGTTGTGACACCTTCCACTCCCACCCAGCAAATATTTTTAAAATATACCATATTCTATTCACACAAAATATTTTTATTAGGCATCCAGAGAAAAATGAAGAACCCATTTTTAGATGGCTGAATAATGTGTGTGAAGAACACCTCCAGAAGGCTTTTTTCTGTGTACACTCATGAATCAAAGGGGAGAGGATGGGATCAATTCTAAAGAAAACTGTATAATAAAAATATATGCAGCTTTAGTTTTTTTAAAAGAAAGACATGAAAAAAATTAAACTTTTAAGCTATGCTAATCTTAAGGTTAATAGTGTATTAAAATAATTTATAATAATATTTTCTAAAAAATCACATATATTGACCTGTTTTATTCATCTTGCAAAGAGTATGCATGAATACAAAATCTCAAATAGCAAGCACCTATTACCATATTGTGATAGATGATTCTAAAAGTTGCCCTTTGTGAAGATTGTGCTTTGTCCATCAAGAAATTGGCTCTATCATTCTATCCTCTTGAATCTGGGTAGGCAATGTGACTTGCTTTGATGAATACAATGTAGCAAAATTGGCTTTACGTGCATTTTGAAGCCCATACCTCAGCTGGTCTTGTAGCTTCCACTTTTGTAACCTAAAACTGTTATGCTGTGACGAGCGTCACATGCATGGGACACAAGGCATCCAGCTGAGCACTACCACCATGCGATAGACGTGAGAGCTATAGGGCATTCTGAACCTTCCACCTCTAGCCAAGTTATCAGATAACTGGAGCCCATGAGTGCTGCCAGATCATATCAGCAGAGCTGCCCAGGTAGCCAACTCACAGAATTGTGAGTCATCCTTTAATTTTAAGACCTCAAATTTTGAGAGTGGATTGATTTGCAAACTCAATAACTAAAATACTATAATATATTTTCAATGTTTCAAATGACACATATTTCTAGTGAATATAAAATGATCCATCATTATGCTAGCTGTATTAAAATATTCTATTTACATAAAAGTGTCATTTGTAAGTTAAATATTGCCATGCCGAAAATAACTCAGAAACATTAAAAGTCTTGGTAGTGACAACTGATTAAAAATAAAATTATTTCATTTAAAAGAATTTATTTTAAAATGTCCAAAAGTTAATAATTTGGGGTCTTGTTAAGAGAGGCAGTAGCAAAATCGCAAAGCATTTTGAAAAATACTGTAATATAAAACACATTTCCAGGACCAAACACTCATTCCCATTCCCTTTCTGTTTCTGCTTAAACTTGTAATTATAAAAGTCTAAAGACTGTTCCAAAGGGTCATAACCAAAATGCAGATTTTTCTTTTTCTGTATCTGTCAAGTTCTCACATAAACAACTTCAAGGCAGAGGCACAATCCCTAAGAATAACACCTCTATTCTTCCTTTAGAAATAAGCCTTTCCTCAGATAATAGAATATTACCTGATTAGAGAAAAATGGAAATGGCTTTGAGGCTTTTGCTGTCGAATTCTCTTTGTCTCTATCATACATGCTTTACCAAAATTGTTGAAAAGTAAATTATGACTTTCTTTTCCTCCAAATGGCATCAGCTTTGTCACTATAGGTTATTCTTTTTGCATATAAATATAACCTTTAATACATATAACCTACGATTTTCCCCCGTCCAAAAGTACATGAGTGCCAACTTTTTTTTTGCCCTTTTCTGTGCCTATCTAGTTATGATCAAAGCTGTAGTCTTCAGATGGAAAAATGTCATTGTTAAATGATCACAAATATCCAACAAAATGTTGAAAGCTTTAAAGATCTTTATTTTCTCTAATATACAGAGATGCACTTACCTGTAGTGTTGGTGATGTCTTCTCCAAGGTACCCCAGCTTAGCACCCAGACCTGATCATGCGATTTGTCATAGTGTAATTTAACTGGGACAGGGTCTGTGCTCACTGCCTACAATAAAGAATTGAAAAAAATGTTTTAGACTAAACTATTAGTTTAAAGCTAGGCCAGAAATTATGAAGATTCTAATTTAGATGTCAGATTAAAAACTTAATTTGCCAAATATATAATTTCCTAAGCCCTTATGTGATATTTGAAAATATCATCCTTTATTCATATACATTCATATAAATTAATAAAGTATTATCTTTCTAAATTTTTTATAATATATGATTATCATGATCACAATTATCATATATATGATAAACATTTTGTTTATCATTTGCACAACTGTACATGGCTTTCAGTTCATTTATTACCTATGCACATTGTGAGGTGGGAGAAGCTACTTAGAAACTCAAGATATAAAAGATTAATATATTCATTTTAATTAAGTGTTGAATGTAAACTATGTTTACACTATTAGATTTATTTTATCCCAATTCCGGTTACGAGATTTTACTATCTGTAATGTTAAAATGCCAACAATCTGATATATGGCTGTAATTCTAACGAATGATCAGCTAATTAAGTTTCCTTAATGAGAAATTCAAAACCACAGAAGAAAAAATAATTATTTTTTTATGCACCATGTGTGGTATGAAAATGTGTTTTTCTGCTAATATTTATAATATTTAGCATTTACTTAAAATAAAATTCTCAGAAAACAAATTGATGCCAGGAAGTTATTTTACTCACCTTAATTTCATGCTATTCATATTACAAGCTAACACCATTTAAAATTAATCTCCAGGAGTAGCTACTTATATATTTTCTAACTATGTAACATAAAACAAATGGTATCCAATAAAGCAAACTTTATCCAATAGTGAAAGCATTTCTTCCCAAAGCTCTATTAACTATCCTTAGAGAATTTTCTAAGTACTTACCCATAATGCAATGTTCTTCTCAGTGCATTAGTAACAGGTAAACTATAGTTGTGGTTGGAAATACGGAAATTCATATTTTAAATTAAATGTTAGCAATTAAGTCTTATTAAGGCATCTCTTTTATAAAATAATGCCCTTCATTTTGCCTATTTAAAATTCTCAATATTCTTGCATTACTGGAATAATTATTGGATTTTGGAGCAAACTCACTTAAACATTTTTTATATTAGTGTCTTTACCCCTTTTTTCCTGGCTAAGAGACTCAGTATACTGTTTGGGGATCCGATGGACAGCAATGTCCTCAGGGAAGGTAGCTCACTTGGCAAGCACCATAGATCGAAGGAAATTACTAATTCTATTTCCTTTTGACTGATACTGAGTTTCCCAGACTCTTCAGAGGCTAAGAGTGGTCACATTGCATATTTTAGTTCTGTATTGTAAAGATTAATATGATGCATGATTTCTGAGAATAATACTCCATTCCATCAACAGAGATAATAGAAGGCTTCCTTCCACCACATGTTCTCTTATTTCCCACTTTGAATGCTGTTCTATGAGGATATTAAGCCTCTAGTTTCCAAAGTCATTTAGAGGCCAGGAAGCTATTAGGTTAAGAGGAAAACCCAATACTTTGAGGGTGCAGAGGAGAAAAATAAAAGGAAACTGAATTCTTTATAACCTTGAATAGTTACACAAAAATAGAACAGCTATTCCCAGACTTGATGTTATTTAGGTAATTACATAGCTTTATTGCTTAAGGAACAGTTAATCTGGATTCTATTAATTGTGTTAGAATGCCAGATGTTTCATTTAAATTTTTTCATGTACTAATCAATAATTTCAGTGCATATATAGCCCTAAAAAGTCATCATTAATCAATACACTAATAACAAAGCCATAAGATTCCTTTGATTTTTCATATTTTTCCCTTTATATGTTAAACTTAATCTATGTGTGAATGTAATAGCCTATTTTGTATGCAGCTTTAAATGGAATAATCTTTAGATCTTTAAAATGTTAAAGATAAGATAGTCAACACAAATGACAAAAGCAACAGTAAAAAAAAAAACCTCATTGTTATTTAATTGTAAGAATATATCAAAGGTCTGTAAGTAACGGTAAGGATCTGGGAACAATTTGAATGAAAATTTCCAGTTTGCCAGCTCTCACAAATTGCTTTTCTTTTCACCAGGTCTTTCATAAGTATTATCTTACAGAGACATACTACAAACCATAGGTTAGGCTAACACCCACATTTAATGGGATAAGGAAACGGAATCAGACTCCTTGGTGGTTGTCCAGCCAGTAACAAGGACAGATGGGATCTGATAGTCTATGTTCCTTTCCAATGTGGGAACCTCTCTGCATATGAAAGACACTCCCTCTTAGTTGATTGGTTATTCCTGGGAATGTGTGGATATGTTGCTCTCTTATTTATGCCTCATGTATAAAAAACATTGCTTTGGGTCTTTTTCCTCTATTGGAGGTTAAAAAGAAACCTAAGGGGCTCAAATACATGCCATCATGTCTGCAAGCAATACAGTCCTAATGGAGAATCACTGTAAGTCAGTATAGATCATGTTTATGAGCATTTATTCTGAAGCCAATTTCAAACTTTAATTCTTTCACTTACATGCAAATAATAATGACAACAATAATAATAGTACCTTGGGAAGTTACTAAATTTTTCTATGGCTCAGTTTTCTCTACAATAAAATGGAGACTGTAATAATACCTACTTCAAAGGGTTATTGTGAGTATTAGGTGAGATAGTAAAGTACTTAGGGTGTGCCTGGTGAGTATTAAGTACCATGGAAATACCACTCATACTACTACTACTACTTCCATTAGAAACACTAATTGAGCTAGATGATTTAGTGACTGTTAGCATCATAATGTTTTCTCATGTAAGTGAAAGAACTGAGACTAGAAGAGAAAATAAACCCGTTTCTGTCCTTGAAGAATTTACAGACTAGAGGGTGAAAAGAGCACTTAAAATAACTTGATGTGTGTCATAAAAATAAAAATAAAAAGGACCACATGCTACGAAAGCTCAGAGGAAGCAGTACAATGCAGGATAAAATATAAGGAAAAGAGGTAAGGCTTTCATTGAGCCTTCAAGAACGAATATTTTTATGAATGGAAAGAGAATGTTTTTAAAAGTTAACTTATGGAAATATTTTACAGGAAGTGTCAGAAGGCAGTTCATGATGAATTGCCTTCAAACAAATTAGGATATATGTATTTGGAGGAGAAAAATATCAGCCAATTTTCAAAATAACTTTGGACTTTGAAAAATGTCTACTCAATGATTTCTAAAAGTTTTGAACATTTTGTTTCAGCTTTTCAAAAGTTTTGCACTAAATTCAGTTATTTTGCTGTCTGGTTATAAAAGTTCACCAGAACTGAAAAATATATGCAGATCAAAATTAAAAAATGTAATGTAACATACTTTATTCGGAAAAATTGCAATTTTAAGAAAATTTATAAGTTTTCAAGTATAAAATAACACATTTTATACAGGAAACATTTATATGATTTTCATCAACAGAATCATACATTAATGATAAAAATATTTCCAAATGGCTACCTTCAGGATAATACTTTCATGACCCAATTTTCAGTCAGAAAAGCAGATATGTTACTATTAATACTATCAGCTTTGGCAAGGGAATAAATAATGTGCTGGATTTTACAAAATACCTGCTCGTATGCCCTTGAAATTGACTTTAAAGAATTAGTAAATTTAGACCAATTGGTTTTTATAGAACAGAAGGGAAATATTTTTGACACATAAGAAATTTTGTTTTTGCCACAAGACAACTTCTGAACTTCTTTGTCACGAAAGAGTTGAAATGGTTCTCCACCTGTTATGCAAAGGATTGCAAAGATTCTGTCATCCTTGACTGCCATCTTCCTCCCATACTTCACATCCTCAGGAAAAGCAATTGAATCTACCTTCTAAATGATGATCCCTTTGCAATAGCTCTACTATCCCCATGAACACAGTCACCATTATCATTATCACATGGTGTCTAACTTCTAACCTTATACTCATCAGTCTTTCTCACAAATTTGTTTGAGTGATTTTTTTTTTTCATTCTTTAAGCATCAGACAAGTCATGACAGTAATCAGCTTCAAAATATCAGTTTCTGGAAGAGATAAATTTTGTGTTGGATTTTACAAAATACCTGCTAAGATACTCTTGAAATTTACAGGATCTTCTAATTTCTTTTAGACTGAAAGCCAAAAGTCTTTATAATGACCACCTGGCCTTACCTGAACTGACACCTCCCCAGTCTTCTCCAGCTTCATCATCAACTATACTTTCCTCGATATCTCTGATACAGAATCTCCTGGCCTCCATTGCTGTTCATCCAATATGTCATCCATGCTTCTGCCTTTTGGAGGGTCTTTCCCTGAAAAGTTCTTCCGTAGAATCCCAATGCCTGCTTCCTCAAGATCTTTGCTCATAATTCACTTTCTCAGCACGGCCAGCTTGATCACCCTATTTAATGATCAAACCCTCCTTCCCTGTGTGCACACCCCTTCTCCTCAGCTTTCCCAAGCCCTCCTATCCTTGCTCTGCACTTTTACATTTTCCAAAAGCACTTACCACCTTACATATGGCATAATTTGTATTTTACTATATTTATTTATCATCTGCCTACATCTAATAGATTCTACGCTCCCAGAAGTTAAGCTTTTTGTGTTTGTTTAGGTCAATGATATAAACCATGCACTTAGAATAATACTTAGTGAAATAGTATTCTCAATTTATAATTAATCAACTTCTAAGTCTACTTAATTATAAAAAGTAAGTTGCAACATTTTGTAGCATGGCAACTAATTATTATTATTAAGATCATGATCATTATTACTATTACTTATTTTCTTAAAAAATTTCTCCTCTGATGTTGAAATTGAGATTATTATTTTATGTAACAAAAATAATTGTACTCCTGCACTCAGCTTATACAACCTGGCTGTTTTAATGAGGTATTTTACAGAGACCTTATTTGTACAAGACACAAATTTTAAAAATTTACTTTTCATAACAATCTTTTTGTTGAAGTATGCACTATTGTTATTCCTTTTATACGGATAAAAGTAAACAGAAGACTAAGAGTACCAATGTTGATCCCTTCATATTGTAAAATTCCCACTTTCTTCTCAAGACACTAGAGTTCACTATATGTTACCTGACCATCCAACATACAGATAAATTCAGGCCTTCAATATTGGTCCTTATAGTAGCTTTTTATTAAATACAATATGATGTTTTTAAGATGAAAAAATTGTGAACTGATGTCACAGGATTCTCTTCCCATAACTAGTCACCTGTAAGTTCTTTGGGTTTCACATGCTCCACTTTGGAGACCACTGGTGTGCACATTTTTTGTTTATGCAGTCACCATTCATTTAATTTAGGAAAAATGACATGAAGCGAATTCATTATTCAGGAATATGTAATTAGGAAAAAGCATTAGTTATGTGCTCATATTTTATTTCAAAATTAACCTATATAATGCTCATGTATTGCTTACTGTAATTTACATTAAAAAAATAAAGATGGGATCTTCCTAGTTGCCCAGGCTGGCCTCCAACTTCTGGTCACAAGCAATCCTCCCACCTCAGTTTACCAAGTAGCTACAGACAAGTGCCACCACAAACAGCAGCATAATTTACACTTGACTACCCGAATTTATTTTGCTAGAAAAGTTGTTTTCAAACTGTATTGAGAAGCCTATGGAAATGAGACTTACTTGTAGCTGGCAATTGGAACCATCATAACAGAACAAAGGGGATCAGTTTGCATCTACTGAATGATTCTGTAAGATTTTATTTAAGTGATAGCTTCCAATTCTATATTGGAAATTTCTCTCCTACATAATAATCACTAAAATAAATGTTGTTCACACAGTAGCCTTTGCTTAACCTGGTGATATTGACATTAATTTACAATCTCTCTTCTGCAGTTTTATTGAATTATTAAACGTTTTCAAAAAAATGTTTCAAATAATAATGTTTAAAATTGTACTCAATCAATAGTCGTGATTTATATATGAGTTCTAGAATCTACATTTCTCAGTTTCTCATGCAAGTACTGTTGTCAGTGTTATATTGTCATGATGAATGAACTTTTTACCTTATTGCTTTGTGTAATATGTTAACATAAAATATATAAATAATAAAAAAGTTATACACATATTGATAAAAGCATTTTTTCTTTACTATTTTTAAAACATTGTTGAAGGATACGCAATTTACTTACATTATGAGATTTTAAAATTTCTTTTGTTGCTGTCTAAACTTAACTCCCTCACAATCTCAACATACATAGTATTAAAAAATTCATATTTCTTGAGGGGGTGCATATAAAACAAATTTAAAACACATGATGTCCTAGTTATGGACCAGTTGTATCAACTTCTAAACATGAAATACTGACAATAGCAACAAAGATACACAGAACTTGTGGTTTGTTCTTGATATGAAGGAACAGTGAAGCACAGCTTGTTTATCAGTCTGACAAGGAAAGTACCAGCTGGCTAATTAAGTGAACCTAATTTAAAATAATGATGCAGTTCTCAAGATAATACGCTAATGATGGAGAAGACTGCTGATGATACTTAAGAATACTCCCAAGGTGTCACAATAAGCCCTTTCCGTATCCAAGCAGAACTTGATCGTACTCCATAGACCACAAAATGAGGTCAGTTGTTTACTAGTTAATCTTTTATACTACAAAACATCACCTGTATAACATTCTTACAAAAACTTTGATGGTGTGAAAAGCAATAATTGAAACAATTTGACATTTAAAGCAACACCAAGTTTATAGATTCCATTAAAAAAAATGACCTTTACTTTTTAGCTGCAGATAAAAATGATATTGATGTATTTACTGAAAACAAATATCCCAACGATCTCCTAATGCTAATATTTTATTATAGTTTTAAAAATCTTATATTGTCATGAAAATATTTATCATTTTAATAATAATATGTAATATTCGGTTTAAATTTTAAAGAATGTTTAGTCCCAAAATACACATTTAATACCAGTCCACACAGTCAAATACATGCAAAAATCAGAAATATAATTTCATGGATGAGGATAGCATGAAATACTAGGTGCTCAGTTTGACTGGACTGAAAAAGAAAACTTCAAAGTTTAAATTTCAATAAGTGTGACATTATCTCCTTTACTCTTGTTTTTTTCAAGAAGGCATTTTGATTTTTGGACTTCACGGCCTTATTTCTATATCCATACTATGTATAATGTATACCATTTTATAATGCTTGGGAAAAATTAACTAAAATTTGATTACAATTAGTATTCTTAGTTCCCTCTGTATAATATGCTCAGATTAGAAAAAAATAGGTAAATGAAAGCACATCATACAGTAAAGAAGTAAAACATCATTTGGACACAAAAACATTCTAACTTTGAATCTGGGCTCATTTGACAAAAATGGTCAAATTGAGAATCGATGCTTTACTTTTTACAAAATTAACTTTGTACTTTGCAGTTCACCACAAATGTAAATGTGTGATGTCTTTATACACTTAGGTTGCTAGGATGATTAATTTATAAAACAAAAGTTGATATCTTTGTCTGTAAAATCAACCATTTTACATATTGTTTTAAATTAGAAAAAAAACCTCAAGAGAATTTAAAATTCTAAAAGATGAATTATTTTCAAGTATAAAAATGGAGTCATTGGCATATTCATAATTCAACTTTAAGCTTGTGCTCTGAGGACTAAAATTCACATACTCCTAAGGTAATGTTAAGACAAATATAAGGATGTGTTATTTCACCCAGCATGTAGGAGAGTTATGGAACTCATTATCTAAAGAGGTGCACAGGCTGAAATTATACATGGCTGCAAAAAAGAAGGCTTAGGTAAATTCAAAAATAGCAAAACATATTTTTTAAAAGATAAATGTATGTATTTTGGTAGCATATATATAAAACTTGAGGTAGATATTTACAGTCAACAACATGATGCAAAAAGTAGTTTCCCTCTCAGAAAGAATACTGCATTCTACTGCACCCAGTATGGAAATGTTCATTCCATATACTCAGGTGATCACTACATTTCTGTAGAATAGTTTGTCCAGAATGGCCCACATAATTGCAGTTGCTCTTTCACTCTCCTTCTTTGTAGCAAGGTATTTAATAGCTCTCATAATTGAAAACCCTTGTTTATAATTGACAGGTAATAATCCCATCATATACCTCTCCAGAGCTGAGTGAGCGACTTCCACTACATACTGCTGCCTCTGTGTTTTGCTCCAAGGATTAAGTGCCTACATTTTTTTTTTCACAATTGGAACATATTTGATATGTTGCTTTTGATTCTATTCTCCAAATGGAGGGCAGCTATAGAAAGTGAGGTAATAAGGCTGATAAAGGGTGGCATGGGACAAAATGTAGCAAGAAAAGGTTAGGATTTGTCTTTGATAGTGGAATATCTGAGAATATACAGTGACTATTAGAAAAACCTGAATTACAGCAGCAGGTCTACACTAGCTTTTTAGATTGCTGCCAGCCAGCATATTCCTCAGGATAGTTGGGAATGTACTGCTATTCCCAGAGCATGTGGAGAGAAAAAATGGGAAATCAACTGCTTAGTTAATGAAGATACACATTTTTAGATTAACCTGATAATTGTTTTTTGTTTCAGTATTCCTAATTCATTTGGTCAGTCACAAAATCATTTTTTCTTGATTTCTTCTTGTATTTCATGTCATTAACTTATATTTTCTCTTTAATTTGGTCTTTCATATTCTTTTCAAATTTTACCAGCATGATTTTAACTTAATATTTTCTTAGTTGCTTTTATTCTCTGTAAGACTGCGTGTATATCTCTTTTTCATTCAATTCTGATAGTATTAATTGTGACTTTTGTTCTTGTTGTTTGCCAAAATTCCCAGATTTATCTATTTAATTAGTATTTTTTATTCATTTTTAAAAACTTTGATAGATAAATTTAACATGAAATTTACCACCTTAACCATTTTCAAGTGTACTGAAATATGTTCATAATTCTGTGCAATCATCACCCCTATGAATCTCCATAATTCTTTTTACCTTGTAAAATGGAAACTTTACAGTCATTAAACAATACTTCCTCAATTCTGCCTCTTCGTAGCCCTGGAAACTTCTACTCTACTTTCAGTCTCTATTATTTTCACTACTCTAATTACCTCATATAAATGTAGTCACACAGTTTTTGTCTTATTATGACTGGCTTATTTCACTTAGCATAATATCCTCAGATTACACTCATGTTGTAGCGTATTTCAGAATTTATTTCCCTTGTAAGGCTGTATAATATTCCACTGCATGTATAAAGCATATTTTATGTATCCATCTGTCAACAGACCCTTGAGTTACTTCCACATGATAATTCTATTTTTAATTTTTTAAATAACCACCAAACTGTCTTTCAAAGCAGCTCCACCATTTTATATTCCCAACAATAATGCACAAGGGTTTCAATCTCTCCAACCCCTTGCCAAAACTTATTTTTTGTTTGGTAGTAGCCATCCTAATCAGTATAAGGTGCCATCTCATTGTAGTTTTGACTCACATTTACATTTCCCTAGCATTACTGATATCGGACATCTTTTTACACGCATATTGGCTATATGTATAACATCTTTGAAAAATGTTTATCGAAGTTCTTTGCGCATTTTTTTTTTTTTTTTTTTGAGGCGGAGTCTCGCTCTGTTGCCCATGCTGGAGTGCAGTGGCGCGATCTCGGCTCACTGGAAGCTCTGCCTCCCGGGTTCATGCCATTCTCCTACCTCAGCTGGGACTACAGGGGCCCACCACCACGTCCGGCTAAATTTTTGTTTTTTTTTTTTAGTAGAGACAGGGTTTCACTGTGTTAGCCAGAACGGCCTTGATCTCCTAACCCGCCCGCTTCGGCTTCCCAAAGTGCTGGGATTACATTTGCCCAGTTTTGAATCCAGTTTTGATTATTTTTGTGGTTGAGTTTTAGGAGTTATCTATATACATTGGATAGTAATCCCTTAACAGATACATGGTTTGCATATATCTTCTACTCTGTGGGTTGCCCTTTTACTTTTCACTCTGTTACTATTATCTGTGAATGAATAATTTAAAAAAAATTATTAAGTCTAATTTATGTAATTTTTCTTTGGTTACTTGTGCCTTTGTTGTCACATCTTAGACATCCTTGCCAAATCCAATATCATAAACTTTTTGCTCTCTCTTCTAACAGTTTAAAATTTGCACCTGAAATTTAGGTCTTTTATTAATTTTGAGTTCGTTTTTATTTATGGTGTTATGTAAGTTTCCAACTTCATTCTTTTGCATGTGGACATCAGTTTTCCCAGCATCACTTGTAGACAGACTGCCATTGCCCCACTGAATGGTCTTGGCACCCTTATAAAAAAAAATTGACTATATATGTTTATTCACAAGTTTTCCATTCCATTCCATTATTCTGTATGCCTGTCTTTATGCTAGTACTACAGTTTATTGTAGCCTTTGCAGTAAGTTTTGACATAAGAAAATGAGAGTACTCCAGCTTTGTTCTTCATTTTCAACATTATGTTTTCTACTTAGGGTCCCTTAAGATTCCATATGAATTTTAGGAAATATGGGCTTCTCTATTTCTGCCAAAAAACAAAACAAAACAAAGCCTTAGCAATTTTGATAAGGCTTCCCAAAGTGCTGGGATTATAGCCATGAGTCACCGTGCCTCACCATGTTTAACTTTTAAAATCTATTGAGACAATTTCTGAAGAAGAAATTCTGATAAGAATTTCTCCGAATCTCTAGACTGCTTTGAGTAGTACTGACATCTTAACAATATTGAGTCTTTCAATTCATGAACATGGGATGTTTTCCCATTTATACATCTCCTTTAATTTCTTTCAGCAATATTTTGTAATTTCCCTTGTATATCTTTCACCTTCTTTATTAATCTCTATGTATTTTACTCTTTATTATGCTATGACAAGTTGAACTGTTTCCATAATTCTATTTGCAATTTGTTTATTATTAGTGTATAGAAATGCAACAGATTCATGTATGTTTCTTTCTATCCTGATACTTTACTGAATTCATTCATTAGTTCTAATAGTGTTTTGCATAATTTTTAGGGTTTTCTACATGTAAGATCATGCCATCTGCAAATAATTTTGCTTATTCTTTTTTAACTGGAGGGCTTTTATTCATCTTTCTAGCCGAACTGTTCCGGCTGGAAGCCCAATACAATGTTAAGTAGAAGTGGCAAAAGTGAACATCCTTGTCTTTTTCCTGAACTTAGAGGAGAAGCTCAGTCTTTCACGTTTGAGTTCTTCCCACATGGGTTTTATATGTTGCAATAGCTTCTTCCCATTCCTAGTTTTTTGAGTATTGTTGTTATGAAACAGTGTTAAATTTTATCACATGCTTTTTTGCATCACTTGAGATGGTCATGTAATTTTTCTTTTTCATTTTATTAAGGTTGTTTATTACAATGATCTGTTTTTATACATTGAATCATCCTTGCATTCCAGGAATAAATCCTACTTGGTCACGGGTATGATGTAGTTATGTGCTGCTGAACTTGGTTCGCTAATATTTAGTTGTGTAATTTTACATCAGTGTTCATAAGGCATCTTGGGCTGTAGGTGTATTTTCTTGTAGTAATTTTTTCTGGCTTTAGTATCACGGCAATGCTTGCCTCATAGAATGGGTTAGGCAGAATTTACTTCTCTTCAATTTTTTTAGTAAGATTTGAAAAATATTGGTGTTAGTTCTCTTTGAATGTTTGGTAAAATTCAGCAGTGACATCATCAGGTTTAGTGCTCTTCGTTGAGTTAGTTTTGATTACTGATTCAATTTTCTTAGCATTTGTAAGTATATTTATTTTTTCTATTTTATTATAATTTAGCCTTGCTGCATTTTGTGTTTCCATAAACTTGTCCATTTTATGTAGGTTGTCCAATTTGACAACATACTATTGTTCATGGTACTCTCTTATAATCCTTTGCATTTCTAAAGCATTGGTATAATAGTAATGGCCCCACATTCATTTTTGATTTTATTAATTAAAATCTCTTTTTCTTATCCCATCTAGCTAATAGCTTGTCCATTTTTTTTTTTGATTTTTTTTTTTTTTTTTTTTTTTTTTGAGACGGAGTCTCGCTCTGTTGCCCAGGCTGGAGTACAGTGGCGCGACCTTGGCTCACTGCCAGCTCCGCCTCCGGGGTTCACGCCATTCTCCTGCCTCAGCCTCCCAAGTAGCTGGGACTTCAGGTGCGTGCCAATATGTCTGGCTAATTTTTTGTATTTGTAGTAGAGACGGGGTCCCACCGTGTTAGCCAGGATGGTCTCAATCTCCTCACCTCGTGGTCTGCCTGTCTCGTCCTCCCAAAGTGCTGGGATTACAGGCGTGAGACACCGCACCGGCTATTTTCTTGATCTTTTTAGAGAACTAACTTTTGATTTCAATAGTTTTCTCTATTCTCTATTTTATCTTTCGTCTAATTTTTATCAGTTCCTTCTTTCTGCTAGCTCTGACTTTACTTCTTTTTCTTTTTCTTTCAGTTTTTTGATAGGTTGTTGATTTGAGATACTCCTTGATTTTTTAAAATATATTTATCATTCTAAATTCCACTCCCTTCGCATCCTTCAGCACTGGTTTTGCTATGTCCCATAAGTTTTGGTCTGTTGTGCTTTAATTTTCATTTGCTTCTAAGTATTTTCTAATTTTCCTTGTGACTTTTTTTTTATCGATTGTTTAAGGTCATTTTAATTTCCACAATTTAAAAAGAATTCCAATTTTACTTCTATTATGGATTTCTACTTCCACACCTTTATGCTTAGATAATTTTTATTATATGTAACTTTTTTTTTTTTTTTTTTGAGACAGAGTCTCACTCTCGCCAGGCTGGAGTGCAAGTAGCACGATCTCGGCTCACTGCAACCTCTGCCTCCCGGGTTCAAGCAATTCTCCCACGTCAGCCTCCAGAGTAGCTGGGATTACAGGAGTGTACCTCCACGCCTGGCTAATTTTTGTATTTTTAGTAGAGAGGGGGTTTCACCATGTTGGCCAGGGTCGTCTCGATCTCCCGATCTAGTGATCCACCTGCCTCAGCTTCCCAAAGTGCTGGGATTATAGCCACCTCGCCTAGCCATGTCTAACTTTTAAAATCTATTGAGACTTAATTTCTGGCCTAGCATATCATTTATCCTAGAAAATGTTCCATGAGCTCTTGAGAGAAAAATATATATATGCTATTGTCATTGGATAGTACTCTGTATTTGTCTGTTAGATCTGTTGGTTTATTGTGATAAGGTCTCTACTCCCTTTATTATCTATCTTCTGTCTGGTATTTCTATCAATTGTTGACAGTGAGGAATTGACGCTTTCAATTATCATTGTAGAACTCCAAATTTCTCAATTCTGTCAGCTTTCGCTTCACATGTTTTGATGGTTTAGTATTAAGTATACGCATCTTTATAATTTTTAAATCTGCTTGCTATATTGCTGTATTGAATTTTTTATTAATAAATTATCTCCCTCTTTGTCTCTTGTAATTTATTTTTATTTTTATTTTGGGACAGAGTCCCACTCTGTCTCCCAGGCTGGAGTGCAGTGGCACAACCAAAGCTCACTGCAGCTTTGACTTCCAGGCTCAAGTGATGCTCCCACATCACTCAGTTTCCCAAGTGTTGGGACTACAAGTGTGTGCCACCACATCCAACAAATTAAAAAATATGTATATAGAGAGACACCATCTCACTATGTTGTCCAGGTAGGTCTTGAACACCTGGGGCCAGACACTGCCCCTGTCCTGGCCTCTCAAAGTGCTGGTATTAGAAGTGCGAGCCACCACACCAGGCCCTTGTGATATTTTAAGTCTATGGAGACATATACTAGTATAGTTACCTCTACCTTTTGGTTACTCAGTGCATGGACTATCTTTTTCAATCCCTTATATTTCAAACTTTTAGTGTGATTATACCTAAAGTGAGCCACTTGTAGACAGCATATAGTTTGATCCTGTTTTTAATCCATTCTGTCAATCTCTGTCTTTTGATTAAATAATGTAAGCCATTTATATTTAAAGTACTTAGTGATAAGGTACTTACCTTTGTTATTCTGCTATATGTCTTCTAATATGCCTTACAGATTTCCCCTCTCATTTCCTACATTATTGTCTTCATTCAGGTTTAGTTATTTTTTTGTAATGAAATGTTTAAATTTCTCATTTTCTGTTGTCTATATTCTGCAGCTATTTTCTTTGTGGTTAGCATGGGGATTACACTTAATAGCTTAAAGTTATAGCAGTTCTATAATAGCTAAACATCAATAACATACAAAACTTTGCTCCTTTAATAGCTCCATTCTGATCTCTTTTAGGTGTTTATGTCACAAATTACAATTTTGTACACCATGTGCCAAAAAAATAAATAATTCTTTTAAATGCATTATTTCCTTAAATTATGTAGAAAACAAAAGAGTTTTTGCAAAACAAAGTTACAATAACTTTTAGACTAATATTTATGCATTACTCTCGTATCAGGTAAGAAACAAAAAGTGAAGTTACCAAATTTTACTATAATCATTAGATTTTGTGATTGTCCATATATTTGCTTTTATAAAGATCTTTATTTCCTCATATGACTTCAAGTTACTATCTAGTGTTTTTGTTTTGTTTTGTTTTGTTTTAAGACGGACGGAGTCTTTCTTTCTCGCTCAGGTTGGAGTGCAGTGGCAAGATCTCGGCTCACTGCAACCTCTGCCTCCCAGGTTTAAGTGATTCTCCTGCCTCAGGCACCTAAGTAGCTGGAACTACAGGCACCTGCCACCACGCCCAGCCAATTTTTTGTATTTTTAGTAGAGATGGGTTTTCACCATGTTGGCCAGCATGGTCTCAATTTCCTGACCTCGTGATTCACTCACCTCAGCCTCCTGAAGTGCTGGGATTACAGGCGTGAGTCACGGTGCCCGGCCTGTGTACTGTTTTGATTTACTCCTGTGTTTTTTTACTTTGCTGGGCTACCTTGAACATTTCTTACAGGACAAGTCTAATAGCAACAAACTCAGCTATTGTGTATCTGGGAATATCTTAATTTCTACCTCACTTTTGAAGGACAATTTTTGTTTGATATAGGATCCTTGATTGACTTTTTATTTTTTTATTTTTTTATTTATATTTTTATTTTTGAGACGGAGTCTCGCTCTGTCGCCCGGGCTGGAGTGCAGTAGCCAGATCTCAGTTCACTGCAAGCTCCGCCTCCCAGGTTCACGCCATTCTCCTGCCTCAGCCTCCCGAGTAGCTGGGACTACAGGCGCCCGCCACCTCGCCCAGCTAGTTTTTTGTATTGTTTTATAGATACGGGGTTTCACAGTGTTAGCCAGGACGGTCTTGATATCCTGACCTTGTGATCCACCCGTCTCGGCCTCCCAAAGTGCTGGGATTACAGGCTTGAGCCACTGCACCCGGCCACTTTTTTTTTTATTTGGTCTTGTAGTACTTTGAATGTATGGATCCACTGTCTTCTTGCCTCCATAGTTTCTAGTAATAGTAATAAATCTGATAATCTTATTGAGGATACACAGTATGCGTAGAGTTGTTTCCCTCTTGATGCTTTCATAATTCTTTCTTTGGCTTTGGCTTTTGAGAGTATAATTCTAATGTGTCTTGATGTCGGTCACTTTTATCTATCATACTTTGACTTTGTTGATCTTCATGTATGTTTATATTCATGTTTTTCATTAAATTTGGAAAGTTATTAGCCATGATTTCTCCACATATTCTGTTGTCCATTTCTCTTGCTCTTCTCCTTCTGGGACTGCCACAATGCATATGTTGGTACACTTGACTGAGTCTCACAGGTCCCTTAGACTTGGTTCACTCCTCTTCAACTGTTTTTCTTTCTGGTTCCCAGACTCAGTAATTCAATTGCACTATCTTCAAGTTAGTTGATTTTTCTATCTGCTGAAATCTGCTTTGGAATACCTCTAGTATATTTTTCATTTCAATTATTGTAACTTTTCATCTTTCAAATTTTTAAAGATTTTTTATTATTTACTAATATTGTGTCTGGAATTGGTGAGTTCTTGGTCTCACTGACTTCAAGAATGAAGCCGCAGACCCTCATGATGAGTATTACAATTCTTAAAGATAGTGTGTTTGGAGTTTGTTCCTTCTGATGTTCAGATGTTTGTGGAGTTTCTTCTTTCTGGTGGGTTCATGATCTCCCTGACTTCGAGAGTGAAGCTGCAGACCTTTGCAGTGAGTGTTACACTTCTTAAAGGCCACACGTCTGGAGTTTTTCATTCCTCCTGGTGGGTTCGTGGTCTCGCTGACTTCAGGAGTGAAGTTGCAGACCTTCATTGTGAGTGTTACACCTCATAAATGTAGTACAGACCCAAACACTGAGCAGCAGCAAGATTTATTGCAAAGAACAAAAGAACATAGCTTCCAGAGCATGGAAAGGGACCACAATGGGTTGTCACTGCTGGCTTGGGTGGCCTGTTTTTATTTGCTTATTTGACCCCACCTACATCCTGCTGATTGGTCCATTTTGCAGAGAGCTGATTGGTCCATTTTGCAGAGAGCTGATTGGTCCATTTTGCAGAGTGCTGCTTGGTCCATTTTACAGAGTGCTGATTGCTCCATTTTGACAGAGTGCTGAGTGCTGTTTTTCCAAACCTTTAGCTAGACACAGTGTGCTGATTGGTGCATTTACAATCCTTTAGCTAGACAGAAAAGTTCTCCAAGTCCCCAACCAACCCAGAAGCCCAGCTGGCTTCACCTCTCAATATTTCCATTTTGTTTTTACATTATTTCCTCAACTTTCTTTTTATCTTTAGTGCTTTGAGCATCTTTAAGATAGTTGTTTTAATGTTTTTATCTAGTAAATCTGCCTCAGGTCTTTTTCAGGAATACATTCTGTTGATTCTGTTTTTGTTTTCTTTTCTTCTTCTTTTTTTTTTTTTTTTTTTTTTTTTTTGAGAGGGAGTCTCACACTGTCACCCAGGCTGGAGTGCAAGTGCAGTGGCATGATCTCTGCTCACTCCTAGCTCTGCCTCCTGGGTTCACACCATTATGCTGCTTCAGCATCCCGAGTAGATGGGACTACAGGTGCCCACCACCACAGCCAGCTAATACTTTTTTCTGTATTTTTAATAGAGACGGGGTTTTACCATGTTAGCCAGGATTGTCATGATATCCTGACCTGGTGATTCATCTGCTTTGGCCTCCCAAAGTGCTGGGATTACAGGTGATTCTATTTTATTTAAATGACCATACTTTTCTGTTTCTCTGTATACCTTGTGACTTTTTTTTGTTTGTTTTTGAAGACTAGGCATTCAAATCTAATAACTGTGATAATTCTAGAGATCAGATTCTTCCCCATCCTCTTGTTTGCCATTTTTTTTTAAGACAGAGTTTTGCTCTTGTTGCCCAGGCTGGAGTGCGATGGCATGATATTGGCTCACAGCAACTTCCGCCTCCTGGGTTCAAGCGATTCTCCTCTCTCAGCCTCCCAAGTAGCTGGGATTATAGGCATGCACCATCACACCTAGCTAATTTTGTATTTTTAGTAGAGATGGTGTTTCTCCATGTTGGTTAGGTTGGTCTTGAACTCCTGACTTCAGGTGATCCACCCACCTTGGTCTCCCAATTGCTAGGATTACAGGCGTGAGCCACTGTGCCCAGTCACTGCTGTTTTTTTAATTGCATTTTTTGCTTTTGTTTATTACTGTAGGCTGTCTCTGTTCCAAGGTTCAGCCTAATGTAAACTTAAAGTCTTCTAAGGTATTTTTCTGAGCCTTCCTCTGGGCACCAACTGGTCACTTTCTAATTTTTCTCCTATATGTGCTTGTTTTTAAATAAACTAGTACTTAATGTCTGGTTCTAAAATGAAGAACTGGAGAAAAATGAAAGAGGAGTATAAACAGGCACTAGGCTTTACACGTCCTGGAAGTCACTTTTACCAAAGGAAAAGAGGCTTGCAACAATGGGCAAGGTGTAACAACAATGTTCACCCACCTCTGTCTGTAGCTCTGTAATCAGAAGTGTCAATCAACAATCAAAGAACAGATACCCCAAATTTAAAGGACAGGATCCTTTTTGCTCACCTTGGCTCCTGCATTCTGCATGCAAGCTGCTCCTGTTTTTGTTGTTTTCTACAATTAATATTTTAATAGATCATATGTTTATCAATTCCCTTGCTCACTATCAGGTCAAACTTACGACTGATTTTCCTGATTCCTGAAGTAAACAATTTGTTTCCATGTTGTTTCCATTTACGTTGGTGATAAAGTCTATGTTTTTGTGTTTCTGACACAATAAACAAATCGTGCCCTAGTTTTATAATTATTTTTTAAATTTCCACTTAGTCTTTTTGTAATATTTTACTTTATTTTGATATTCATTATTTCCACTGAGAAATTTGCTACCATCTCATAGTAATTTATCCACCTTTTTAAGATCTTCCTCTTTGAAGTGACACAACCAAATGGAAAAAGGAAGATCTTAAAAAGGCAGATAAATTACTGCCTTTTTAAAGTGTAATTTTTTGTTTTCCAATTGAGTTTCCTTGTCCTTCTAAATCTGAGGGTTTACATAAGTGCTTTTATATTGTTTCATGTTATATAAATTATTATTATAGTTTATTATACTTTATGCAATTATTATTCATTTTGACTGAAATATTAACTTTTCCCTTTTCTTTCTATTATCTATTTTAGGAAATATTATTGCACATATGTTAATTCTGACTTTATGTCTTAATTCCTCATTTATATTTTCCTTCTCTTTTCCTCAATACACTGCATTATTTGATTGACTGCATTATTTGTAATTCAGGTCTATCTCTGAACTTAGTTAATCATTCTCCTCTTTTATTTAAACTATTGTTTAACATATACATAGCAATTTAAATTTTAATAATTCACTTTGAATTTTTAGAAGATATATTTTGGCTTTTTCAATTTTAAGAATTTATTCGAGAAATACAGGGTTATTATAAAACTTGAAAGTAAAATGTTAACAAACAAAATGATCATCAATGCAGAAATATAGAAAAAGTCTCAATAGTGTAAAGATTTCACAGCTCCCAAATTTCATCAGTAGATTAAATGTAATATTAGTTAAAAATTTATCACTACTGATAGTCACATATGCTATTTTTGGAAGTTAAATATAATCATTTGGAAAATGATGCACCTTGGATAGCTTAACATGCATACATACACATAAACTCACATGTAATATTTGGTCTCACATTTCAATTCATATATGCATATACGAAAAGAATTGAATATTTTGCACCCAAAAAGTGTACAAAACTGTAGCAAATAGTATTATTCACCATAGTACAAATTTAAATACACTTTAAATGTCTGTTAGCAGTAGAATGGATAAATACAAGTCTGATACTCAAATATAGTAAATTCTAATTATTTATGATAGCTCCTCTATAAATCATCACTAACACCGAATTACTGAATACTGATTTCATAAAGGAAGTGAAGAGTTATGATCTGTTGAGCTTTTGTTCATATTATTGGAATCAACCAATCAATACATCACCTTGCTTTATGTATGTATCTGTCTAAAAACACCTTATTTAATACACATTGTTAACTGATGAAGATGGAACTCACGGCCAACAGCATTACAACTCATGCCTGAACAAAACTTACCATTAGGTGCATCACAATCTTCTTGTACTTGGGAACTCTAGACAGCACTTCAACACTATGTGTGGAGGCCGTTTTAAACAGCAAAATTGTCAAAAGCACGGATTTTTTTTTTAAAGGTATTAAATTGAGCATGGAAAGAATATTCATTTATAGTATGAAAGTTAAAACAAGAAGGCAGAATATCTTCTTGTTCAGATACAGAGGGGCATGTGTATATTTAGCAATAAAAAAGTTTTCACATCTAGGTATGCCCACAAATGACCATAAAATGCCATGGTTATAAATAAATTTAAACAAGTAGGTAACTATAAATACAGAATCCACAACAATGAGAATCAACTGTAATCAGTTTCTTCACAGCAATAAAACAAAGAATTACACTAGCAACAGCTACAAACAAAATGATCTTGCAATCATAATGTAAAGCACAGATAGCCAGATTCAGATCGTGAATATCATATATATCCATTTATGCTCAAAATCAGTCAATATTTATATGTGGTAATAGAAATCTACATAATAATTTCCTTCAAACAGGTAGTATCTAGAATGAGTAATATAAGTAATTATTATTATAATAACATGGTCATAAGGAGAACGCATTTGGACTGTGCCCCAATTTATCAACCTATAAAAATGTGTTAGATACTAAGCTGAAAAAACTCTGCAATCATAATTGTATCATATTATTATCTGCTTTTCATTTTGTGAAGTTTTATAAGTTCCCCTAATATTTCATAGTAATAATAGGCATTTTGAAAAATAATACAGTTTATGTAATTACCATATCACTTGAACATTTTTAATTAATCTTTTCTATTTTAAATGTTTCACCATTATTTGAAGGTGGAATTATATGAATAATAAGTGATGTTAGCTCTTCCCACTTTTGAACATCAGTTAGATAATTTATATTCAGTGAGTATAGTTCTCTAGTTTGAAAACTCAATTTAAAAACCAGCCTGATTATTTCTAAAATATATTTCCAATTTTAATTCACCAGCAAGGAGTTTTGATAATTCTAAATCGAATGCTTGTAATTTGTGTTGGCCTATGTTGTAGCTGAAATAAAAATCCAGCCTAGTCAAAATCCCACAGTCTCAAAAATCAGAAACAAAGAAGTGAAATATACAGCAAATTTTTTTCTCACAATAAATATCAGACCATTAGATTGTATATTCATAATAAATGTGTAACCTTAGGGCCTTAGGGTTTTCTATTAGAGTAACTATTCATCCTTTAACTCATGATTGTACTGCTCATTCTCATATTAGAAAGTGAACCATTAGGCCAGTTATTCACCGTCAATTTGTAAACCTGGAAGTGCCAGCTCTTCATAGCAGAAGTACTTTTCATGTTTGCATTTGTGAAATGAGAAACACATAATAAGCAATTATTAAATAAATACAGAATATATGGATGAAGTGCTACCTGGGTGAATGGGTGAATGGATGGATGGATGGATGGATGGATGAATGAATTCATGTGAAGTTGTCAATGACTTTTAGAATGTGTAGTCCTACTTTGAACATCTTAACACTTTTTGTAGTGCTAGACAGAAATCAAAATTAGAGGTTTAATTTCAAACCAATATTGACTGAAAACATTCTCTGTAAATGAAGGAATGTTTTGGGTCCAGTCTCCCGAGAAATTTTGAGAGGAAACAGGCATATGGCACTTCAACATGCCAGGGTCTACTATAAATGCTTTACATGCATTATTCATGTAATTCTTAAAATAACTTCACAAGATACATATATTTATTATTCCCATTTAACAGATTGTACATATCTCATAAAGCTAGTTAACTTACTTTTCTCTGAGCTGAGAAGCAAAAGATGAAAATAATTAAGGGACCAGACTGACTGGACATCAATCCTGCACTTCACCTTGGTTGTTCTGCAACTGATTTCACGTAAAGAGCGTGGGCTGCAACAGTTAGTGGCTCAAACTTGAAGTATGAATTCAGAGAATTGTGAAAGCATGACCATGGCAATGTTTATTATAGATTGCTTTCTCTATCTCTAACATACTTACATATTATTTATTTTACTACTACCTAGCAAATTCTACTAGGTTACAGTCATCTAGTGAAGCCTACGATTGTCTTGGTCTTTATTAAGAATAAAATAAGGAGGCCTCCATTCCAGTTCTATAATGATAAGCAGGAATGTCTTAATTGGCCTCTGCCTGCTCTGACTGTGCCTTCCTTGCTCTAGATAGAATACGCAGCTGGGAGGGAGATTTGTGTGGAGCTAGGCAGGTTAATATTATGAAGTGTTGGTGGATTTAATTTCTGAAAACAAAAAATTTAAATTATCTCCTGAATTCATTAGGCTTAAGGAACAGAATGAGAGAAGAGTTTGCAGAAATTGCGTAAATTTTCTAGTTATCCAAGTAAGGAAACATATTATCAGTGACAGTCAAGTTACCTGGAAAAGATTACTGCAATAATATAAATATTTTTAAAGATTTACTTGTCCACAAGTAGTAATTATTCATACCTGAACAACTTTTTGGGACTGCACATCAACAATAAGGACTCTGTCCAAAGTTGGCTGTGCAACATAAATGAACTTGTCTTTGACATTAACAGCTGATGCCCACACACACCTCTGAACTTCATCTCCCTCAGCTTTGGGACAGACTTCATCCTGTAATTTAGGAAAGATAAAATTAAATTTATATCTTAAATTATAACACATACCTGACAATATCATGGGTAAAATTAATGTTTCATTCTCTACAACTTTCAGCATCAAATGTTAAATATATATATAAAGTTTAATTAATAGAACATATTTCAGTTCATTAAATATGTATGGAAAGCAATGTAAAATGAGATTCCTTTAAAGTACATTTTATGTTCTTAATTACTTATTTTTCTAGTAAAATGCAGTTCTTTCATTTTTTTCCTACTTGGTTATAACTCAGCAACTTCAAAAAGTCCAACATCTTTCCCCAAATTTTCCCAGTCTCAAGTTTCTTTAACAGAATAAATGTCACACTTTAAGTATATTCTGAGTTTTTCACAACATTAGTGGCTGTCCTCATAGCAAATTCATAGTTTTGTTAAGTCATATAATCTTCTGGAAAAGATTTCAGGATTCTTTTAATTTCTAGTAAATCAAAGATTAAATAAATTATAATAAGGTAGTTATTCTCAATGGTTGTTTTATTTTTCAATCAAGGTCAAATTTTAAAAAATCTTTCAATATTCCCAAAGCTTCTTATTATGTTTCCTTACCCTAGAACTGCCTTCTGGTTGAAGATTGCATACTTTGTGTTAGATGACTGTAAATGAGGCCAAAAAAGCCCCTCCCTCTATTTCCTCTTTCCCTTCATATTGCCAAAAAATGATTGTGGAAGAGATACGCAAGCCCTTGTGATTTATCCTGGGAGTCACAGCATAAGTAAAAGTGTATGAAGTGTTTTCGAGTTTTCTTTTACGCACTGTTCTATTACAGTTAGAAAAACCACAAATAAGAGAGACTGGTTAAAATGTACATAAAACGTATGTGCAGGCCAGGTGTGGCCTGTAATCCCAGCACTTTGGGAGGGTAAGGTGGGAGGATCATGAGGTCAGGAGATCGAGATCAAACTCGCTAACATGGTGAAACCCCGTCTCCACTAAAAATACAAAAAAATTAGCCGGGCGTGGTGGCGGGTGCATGTAGTCCCAGCTACTCGGGAGGCTGAGGCAGGAGAACGGCCTGAACCTGGGAGGTGGAGCTTGCAGTGAGCTGAGACCACGCCACTGCACTCCAGCCTGGGTGACATAGTGAGACTCTGTCTCAAAAAAAAAAAAAAAAAGAAGTCTGTGCAGTAAGAAAGTTATTTATATAATAATAATATAATGATAAACAATTATTCCAGTATTTGATTTTTTTGTCTGATAATTAGCAACTCATGTCTAATTTCATTTTTTTGTATACTCCAGTTATTATCTCTAAGCTAACTTACAATAAGGCTATTTTTTCTAATCTATATAAAAACATTCGTTTTTCAACAGACATACCATTCGGCATATGTATTTAATAATCATAAGACAAAAATCAACCACATTCTCATTATCAGTATCACTAAGCATTTATTTCTAAAGATAACACTGATAGCAGTATACCATATTTGACATTGAGTAACCACATTGAACAACTAAAAAATGTAACCTTTCTCAGGCTGCATAACCATTGTAGGTGGTTTTCCTTTTTGCATAAAATTTGGTAACTAATGTAAATACCAAAGCACTTTGCAATGAGACATCCAGTGTGTGGCCTGCGGTTAATGTTCTCCAAATGTCAGATCTAATTCAGGAAGGCTCTGGAGTGTCCATTAATTTTTAAGATCTGGTTCAGTGTTGCATGGTTTAGGAACATAAAACAATAGTGTTCTCCTCTAAACAGCAGAGATTGTTCTAAGCTTCTAAGTCATAAGCGGAAAGACTGAAAATGAAGCACGTATCGTATGGTGTTTCAGGTAGTCCTGGATTTATGAAATTAATTCTGTGTACCACGGCCATTACAGGTGACTATTCGGGAGGTCAACCTGAGTAGAGTCCTTGGCACTCTTAAGGAGGTAACCCAAACCTGGAGGCAGAAGTCTGTCTTCACTACGTGCTTAGAATGCAGTATTATACTTTCATTCACCAATTCCTACTGACACACTGTTTTCTAAGACAACCTTTTCTTCAGAAGTATACTTAATGTCAAGGACAAGAATCTATTTTGCGAGAAACAAACACTAGATAAAAATATGTACTTGAGAGGCATGAAGAAGTGGGAAAAAAGTGGGAACTAAGGTTGGTGAAAGGCTCTGAATACAGGGAAATTGTTTACAAATTCTTCGCCGTTGTGTAAAACCTGCCAAAGTAATGAAAAGTGTGAGCGACCTGACACATAACTGTCAGCCAAACAACTGCTGAACCACGAACGAGTTCCACCCCTTTGTTTGCTACAGAACTATTCAACAGTAAAATACACTGCTCTGCTGGGAATTAGTTTCTATTTGGATGCTGTCCCAATAAGACATCCTTGACCAGACTTACAATCATTTTTACAAAGCCATTAAAAGTTTCCTGACAGTAATCCTGGATTTTCTTTGCTTTGCTTTATGATATTATTTCTAATTATATTATTTCTCACTTTACAATAGCACTCTTTTATTTTCTCGTATTAATATTTATTTCTATGGAAGAAAAATAGTAGAGGAATGTTTTTTAACATGAATTAGAGATTTAATGGGACAAAAAGGAGACACAGAATCCAGAGATGAAAAATAAGATTAAGATAATACATACTGATGAGGAAAGCTGCCAGGGATTATATCAAAGAGTATTATTAAATCACTTTTACAGAAATGTATACTAACATTTAGAGTGAACAGAATTAATAAGGTATAAACTAACGGAGATGAGAGTCCGGGAAAAGACAATTCTAATGTATATTTAGAATTTATTTCTTTTGGATCTTTTCCATATTTAATCACATATTTCCTACACATGTATTATACTTTCCCAAAATGTTAAAGAGTACAAGTTATATCACTACTGATGGTACAAATTTTAATTAGCATTTTAAATAATGTTACTAATATCTGATTTGCTAAGCCAAGGTAAATCAAACAGAATCATATATACACTTGTCTTCTACTAGGATGTTGCCATTTTCATTTATTAGACTAATTACCTATTAAAAATGCTTTGCCTTAAAATCTTTAATTTCCAATCTTTCCTTCCTTCCTCTTCATATTCTCCTTCTCAGGTCATCCTGCATCATTCCTAAAGACAAATATTTCTCACAAACACATCTATTTTCCTTGCTTCCACCTCAATAAGTTGTTGTCAGGACTACCTCCTCTCATCCTTCTATCTAATCTTAAAAGATACGTCCACTACTCCTTACTTTCAGAAAGACCTGCCCTCAATTTTTCTTATAATTTTAACTATTCAATTATTCAGACATTAACATTGCCCCATAAATTTAAGAAACACTTCATAAAACAGCTTCAATTGAATTAATATTTCCATTTCAATCATCCATCTAATTATCTTCAGACTTTTGAACAACCTTTCTTCCATTTCCCAACTTTTCACTCTAAACTGACCATGCTTAAAACAGGCTTTCATGACATCATCTATTTTAAAAGATATATTTTCAAAGTCACCAGTGGCCTCAGAATTTCCAATTATTATCCTTTATTTCTCATTGGAAAGCATTTATTGAGAGCTTACTATGTGAAGAATGTTGTGCAAAGCTATGCTTGAAAATAAAAACATGAATATGAGAGAATGTTTGCTTTCAAGTTGCTTGTAACTTCGGCTGCATTTAGCTGTTTCAGACACTTGATTTGTCATAAAAGGTTCTTTCATTCTTGCAAGGCAGAGATTCTCAAATAATGGTCCCGCAGGCCAAATTTGGCCCACTGCCTAATTTGGTATGATCCAGAAACTAGGAATGTTTTCTTTATCTTTTAATGGTTGAAAAAAAATTTAAAAAGGAGTACAATTTCATGACAAGTAAATATTATATGAGATTCAAATTTACAGAAATGAAGATGTATTATAACCCAACTATAGCTATTCATTTAAATATTATGGCATCTTTCATGTTATAATGACAGACATATGTCCTGAAAAGTCTAAGATATTTACTTACTATCTGGCCATTTGCAGAAGAAAAAAAGCTGCTGATCCCATTTTAGTATACATTCTGACCTTAGTTATCATTTTTGTTATATTATTTAAATTCTTTCTGCCTGTGGCGGCTACTTTGTCTTCAGTTCCCTGGATGTGGCTTCAGAAAAGTCAAGGCTCAGACTTTAGTTTTCTGCTCTATTTCCTTTACATTAAATTCCTCTGAAAACTCATCCATTCTGATTGCCTAATTACTATCATGGTCAGGTAACACCCAGACACTAATCTATGGCCTTGTCATTCACCAGACTTTCCTCCGCTGTCTTCTTCTAGGAAAATTGTTGAACAGGTGGTTTCAAACAGAGAGATAATACAGAACAAAAAAGTATAATATCTTAAAGGAAGTATTAAAGTTGATCCAAAACTTAATGAAAGAAATAAACCAAAGAAAGGATGAAATACTTGCATTCCTGAACACAAAGAAAGTGATTTGTATTAGAAAAGTTTTAAAAAACTGAGTAGTTCTATATAGTAGGAGACTATTGAATAGAAACGTAACAAAATAAAATTCACAATACAAATATTCCAAACTTATATATTGAACATAAGTATAGTTTATATGTCAAATGTCTTGTCTTTTAGAAAAAAAAAAAAGTAAATGTATGGACTTTGGAAGATGGGAAACTAAAGCACTGAAAGAGCCATTAGTTAAATGCTAATGAGGCTGGGCGCGGCAGCTCAGGCCTGTAATCCCAGCACTTTGGGAGGCCAAGGCAGGTGGATCTCTTCAGGTCAGGAGTTCAAGACTAGCCTAGCCAACATGGTGAAACCCCCTCTCTACTAAAAATGGAAATACAAAAATTATCAGGGCATGGTGGTGCACACCTAAGTAATCCCAGGCACTCAGGAGGCTGAGGCAAGAGAATGGCTTCAACCCAGGAGGCAGAGGTTGCAGTGAGCCGAGATCGCAGCGCTGCACTCCAGCCTGGGCGACAGAGTAAGACTCCGCCTCAAAAAAAGCAAAACAAAACAAACAAAAAACCCAGTAAATATCTGGTTCTCTGCATAATTTGGATTACCAATGCATTCTGTAACTTATGTGAATAAAAACAAACTGTCTCTGGTATCATGAAGAACGCAGAAATACAAATGTGGTAAATAAGGTGGTCTAACATGTATATATACAACTTGAGTCCCGAATTAGGGAGCCTTGGAGATCCACCCATGTTTGTTATGTAGACACTATTAGACAAGTACTGAAAGAAAACAGATGTTGAGACAAAGGAGAGGAGAAAGGGTTTGGTGTCTTAATATATCATTAAATAAAGGTATTTAAGTCTGAAAACTTCTGGAAACACTGCAGGCCTGGGTCTCTCACTGATCTAGTTAGTAGTTATGATAGTTTCGCATTGTTTTACTTTTATGCTTCTCTACCAATCAGGTTCCTAAGACAGGCAGAGAGTCCCTACCCACTTTTTGTAACTGAAAATTGAATTGGGATTTTTCTCTTGGTTGCCGATGTGTGTAAATTAACCACTCTCTCTGTTCCTTCCTGCCACAAATAATGTATAAGATTGCCTCATAGGAAATAGAGCCATCGGCCGGGCGCGGTGGCTCAAGCCTGTAATCCCAGCACTTTGGGAGGCCGAGACGGGCAGATCACGAGGTCAGGAGATCGAGACCATCCTGGCTAACACCGTGAAACCCCGTCTCTACTAAAAATACAAAAAAAAAAAAAAAAACTAGCCGGGCGAGGTGGCGGGCGCCTGTAGTCCCAGCTACTCCGGAGGCTGAGGCAGGAGAATGGCGTAAACCCGGGAGGCGGAGCTTGCAGTGGGCTGAGATCCGGCCACTGCACTCCAGCCCGGGCTACAGAGCAAGACTCCGTCTCAAAAAAAAAAAAAAAAAAAAAAAAAAAAAGGAAATAGAGCCGTCAACATAATCCTTTCTGTTTTCTACAGAGTTTCTTTTAGTTACTCTTTCCCAGTGCCCCCTCTTTTGTAAAAAAATAATTAATACATTTTGGTATGAATTTTAATTAATTACAAATGTATAACTTTTTTATCCATTGTTCATCAACAAATGTCCTGTCCATCAGCTAGAACATTCTACTTAATATTTCGTGAAAAACAATGATTTTCCACAGCTATTGAAAAGCACTCCAAAATACTTTGTCAAATTATTTTCAATCTATCTTTGGCAGCCAAATTTCCAACACCTACATAATTCATTCCTAGCTTCGAGGTGTTTCACTGATTTTCTTCTTGTCTGAATTTTCACAGAATTTTTATTTTGTGACTTATAATTTGGCAATGAATCATATATTATATTTCCAATTAAAATGTTAGCCTTTGCTATTCCTGTATTTCTACATTTCCCAAACATAACGCTGAAGGTACAATATTTGCTTAGTAAATACGTGTTTAAATGTCGCTTATAATAGCCAAAAAAAAAGAGTCAAGAAGTGGTGTATGTTACTCAATCATTATATTAAACACTATGCAATGTCATGCAGAATCATTGAGAAACTGAATTCTAGAGTAGTACTAATCAAAATGTGGTCTGTAAACTGCTACCAGTTGACATACAATTTGCTACCAAGCTGAGGATTGCATAGATATTGAAATTAACCATTGAGAACCTTTTATAGCAATTTGACATTGCCGTAATTTCCCTGTATGTGATCAGTAGACCTATCTAATTTAATAGTATTTAAACCAGTTTGAGTATTGTCAAATTTGCCTGGAGGATTTCATGTAGTGAAAACTATCCACTGGTTTTTACAAGAGAAAAACAGAATGAGCAAAACTCAGTGATTTTTTTTCTCCCACAGAGTTTAGGAAGCACTGATTTCATGCTTTTTTATTGTAGTTCTCTCTCTTTCTCTCTTTCAGTCTTTCTTTGAAGTATATATTTTTAACGAAGCTGTCACAATCTGAGTCTATTGCTGTAAATTTTGAAAGTGAATAATAAAATACTTGGAGAAAAAATGTTCAGTTTGTCAAATGCAAGGAATATAAATAATTATTCTGAATGAGGATTTATTCAGTTTGTCATAAATCAAGGCAAATACAACACAGTTACTTTTGTACTGAATTAGAATATTCAGGTTTGGATTCCTAGGATTATTTATAGTCATGTAGAAATATTTGTCTATATACACACATGATCAAGACTGAACTATTTGTGAATACGCTAGATATAAATTCCTTTCAATATCGCTTTGCAATATTGGAAAAAATCAATCTTACAAAAATGCATTGAACGATTTGGTAGCATTGAATAGTCTCCTCATTTGACCATTTTTTTAAAGCACTGAGGATAAAATACTTTCAGTTATTTTTTAATTGCTTATAACCAAAGCAATATATTTTTTTCTAAAATGAGATATATTAAATTTATCCCATTCAATTTCCGATTTCATTTATAATATCATAAGCAGTCTTTCTCATATTAGTCAGAATATAGGTAGTCATGGTAACTTGGGGGCTGTATTTGCCTACTTTGTGCTACATGGACACACTTATGTAGCATGATTTTGCTTTAGGATATCAAGGTCCAAAGGCTACATTACAGAATTGTTTCTTCTTTCTTTTAATATATTATGTCTTTCAGCAATACAATAAAAACAAAGCTTATAACACTATGCTATCATAAGCTGAGCATTGTTTTCTCTTTACAGATAGCATATTAGAGAGGTTAAAAATAACAGGTTTTGAGGCCAAAGAGACCTCAGTGTAATGTCCAAAGGTGTACTTATATTGTCTGTGCAAGTAGACCTGCTGAGGCTTGTTACCTCATTGGTAAATTGGGTATAATAATATTAGCTATCACATGGAGTTATTGTGAGAAGTACATACAATCATATTTGAAAAGGTCAAGTGATCAATAAAAGTTACCTCCTATTTTCATATAGAAAATTATCGATGTGCTACATTTGACAAAAACTGTAACAGTCTACATGCTTTTGATGCAAACGTAAAAAAAAAAATTACCAAATGTTTTGGAAGGAAGTTTGCTGTGCATGTTCAAGAGATTTAGAGAGCTACTTTAAATGTGGCATGATTATTGCATATAGGGCAAGAAGAATTTTGTTCTGTCTGGTGTTTGGCAGTTCCATGACTGAACAAATCACTTGATCTTTCTCATTTCTTTACCTGAAAACTGAGAGGATTAAATCAGAAGTTTGTCAATTTTTTTTCATGAAAAAAAAACCAATTTATTTGAATTATTTCAACTCTGCTTAAATGTAAAATGTTATAGTGGTTTATAAAAATATTGAATTAGAAAAGAAAAGTTGGTTTAAAAAGACACAACTGTAGGGTGTTAAATTTCAAATGCTTACAGAACATAAAAACCAAATTCTAGATGCTTTGTGAATGTAGGACTAGGTGGTAGCTTTTCTGGCTTTTATAGTTATTTTAAAGGAGCTGAAATCCTAGCTAGGGGGAAGGTACAGGTGCCATTAGACACTGAGAACAGGAGAGGCAGGCAGGCATTTAATGTCTGTTGGGAAAGGCATATATTTGAATAGTAGGGAAAGCAAATTAAATATCAAGACAAAAGGTCTAGAGTTAGATCCAAAAAATAGTAAATAGAGCTTGACAAAAAGGTGTTGGAATTGAAACAATATTAAAGCAAAAATAATAGAAAATGACTGGATGGATATTGGTAATTGCAAATTGTATGAACAATGAGGGTTTATGGATCAAACTAATTTAAACCTAGTATGGGTAAGTTGGAATTAGAGAATTAGATGTGTTTAAACTTTCCTCGATATGATGACTATTTGAATTGTATAGGAGCAGTGATATTCTTTCTTTAACTTGTGGCACACAGCACAGTTAGTGGGTTGGTTAGTGAGGGAAAAAAAAATAAAACTAAAGAAAATAATTACCACGTAACACATGAAGTTAAGTGACCACCAACTGTTGATTAATAAATTCTTATCATGAAAAAGTCAATAAAATATTTGTTTTAAGTGCCAAAAGTATACATCTTTCTGTGCAGTTTTCCTGACAATAAATATCCAGCCTTTTTATTAAACATTGAAAAGAGGGAGTTTGGGATACTTTCTTAATGCAGCTTTTAAAACATGGCTGCAGGAATTAAAATGTAATTTTTTTTGGTTTGTTTTTGTACTTCAGTCCTATCATGTAGAATTCATTTTCTCAGCTGGATTTTTCATGTAATAGGTTTTTTTAATTTCAAATCTGCATTATATTCGTTTTATTCATATGACCAGAAAATAGAGACATTAATTCTGTTGAAATAAAAATTCTAGTTTTTAAAAGACATTTTATATGAATTCTAGTTGGATTTAATTTACTCTGATCCTCTGAATTTCTAATATTATTGTGGAATTAATTTCATTATTTCTTATTACAAATTCATAAAATAATCAAAAACAAACTTTTAACGAAAAGTGTCATACAGTTTGAAGATGGAACATCTGATATAATACAAGTTCTCCTTTCTCCCTCTTAAATGTTTCTCTCTCCTTTTAGTAATGACACACGAGTTCTGATAACACATGCTGTACAATTTCTATTTTTGGGAAACTTAATTGAGGAGTGAGACAGATTTTATTAATTACTATTCTAGATATGCATATGTAGGCTTTCCCTGTGATTATCTCACTCTGTTTACTAACTAAAAAAATGTTTACATGGAAGGATAAATCAGGTGGATTTTGTGATTGCTGGATTATCCACATTTGATTCAGTACAGTATATCACTTAGGAATTAAACTTTTTTTTCCCTGTGGCACATAATCTCACAATACAGCTGGTGCTTCGTTCTTCCATCTTTCCATATTGTCTGGTACAGAAGTGCCTTACATGGAACAAAGGCTTAATAGGGTTTGCAAAACTACAATTGACTGAAAAAATTACTCTGAAATGAAATCAATTTATCTTTAAAAACTATAAATGTTTTACAGAGACAATTATATGTGGTTAATTTTTAAGCATTATTGTAATTCACACATAAATTTGTGCTACATAAGAATGACTAAAAGAGCTTTGCATTTGATTTCATACAGTTATGTGGTAAAGTAATATTGGACAAAGATTGTTATATATGTATACTATTGCTATGTTTTATCATTTAAAGGAAACCCATAAAAATGACTTTTTTTTTTTTGAGACGAGTCTTGCTCCTAGTAGCATGATTTCAGCTCACCGCAAGCTCTGCCTCCCGGGTTCACGCCATTCTCCTGTCTCAGCCTCCCAAGTAGCTGGGACTACAGGCGCCCGCCACCACGCCTGGCTAAATTTTTGTATTTTTAGTAGAGACGGGGTTTCACCGTGTTAGCCAGGATGGCATCGATCTTCTGACCTCGTGATCCGCCCGCCTCGGCCTCCCAAAGTGCTGGGATTATAGGCATGAACCACCGCGCCTGGCCAAAAGATTTGTTTTTTAAAAAGCATCATTTACTTAAAGACTTTGGCTCTGTACCTACCTTCATTTGATATGAAAACATAGAAATAAAAAGCACATTATCTTTTTCCATTACATTGATAACTATACATTTATTATCATATTTATAAAATATTACATTTTATCTGGCCTCTTTTTTTTTTACTGAAAATTTAAATAGGGTTCCAGGCCACATTATCCATTTTAGGAAAATTCTTCAGAGTAACAACTTGAAAACAATATTGAGAATTCACAAAACCTGACCCGGTGATTTAGTTCAGTGTAAATCCTTAGAAATATATACAGATTATATAATCAGTATGCTATTATTTAATCCTATCTTTTAATTTTTCAAGTAAGTTCAAAAGGCAGCTATCAGCTATTAGATATCTTTTGTGAAATTATATTAGCTACTGTTTAGTGAAAATCACAGATTACAGAGTTAAGTTTTGAATGTAAATGATACTAGATATATACATTTTTAAACATGTAATCTTTCTCCTTTGCTCCTATCATAAGGAGTTAATTTTTTACTTTAAAATAGAGATGGGATAGAACTGATTGCTTCTTTTTCAGGGTGGAAGCAATAACACTTAGGAGAGAGCCTACAGGCCGGGCGTGGTGGCTCATGCCTGTAATCCCAGCACTTTGGGAAACAGGTGGGCAAATCACCTGAGGTCAGGACTTCAAGACCAGCCGGGTCAACATGGTGAAACCTCGTTTTTACTAAAAATACAAAAATTAGCTGGGCGTGGTGGCACGCGATTGTAATCCCAGCTACTGTAGAGGCTGAGGCAGGAGACTGGCTTGAACCGGGAGGCAGAGGTTGCAGTGAGTTAAGAACACGCCACTGAAATCCAGCCTGGGCAACAGAGTGAGACTCTGTCTCAAAAAAAAAAAAAAAAAAAAAAAAAGAGAGAGAGAGAGAGACAGCCAACAAATAGATCCCATTCCCCATTCCAGCAGAAACACCTTGGTAGAGTTTTCAAGCAATATAGTTATGCTGCCAGTAGTTGCACCCTTGAAATGTGTTTTATGTTAAATTTTCTTTAAAGCTATACAAATGAGATTTATAATAGGATTGTACAATATGCAGCCACATATCAATTTCATCTTCCTTTTACCCTTCTATATCTTTAAGACAGCCTAGTTTCCTGATCTTTTGAAAAATATTTAAATTAGGAGAAATTCAGTAGTATTATTTCTCTTTTTGTGCCCTCAGTGTACATCTGTCTATAAGAGCAACCATTACACTTGAGTGTGCTTAAAATTTCTGTATCTGTTATGTTATTATTTTCTCTCCCCTGCCTATCACAATGCTTGACACAAAGCAAATTCCAAATATGGATAAACAAGTAAACAAACCTCCGTGCATGAGTGATAATTTGGAAGTCAATATTAAATGGGTCAAATTTAGATCTCATCTATAAACTACTGTAGAGGCATACTATGAAATATTTATTTTAAAATATAGCCAGAACATAACTTCTAGTACACCTTTCTGTTAACATGTATATATGCATATATATGTAATATGTGTTTACATGAAAACAGCAGCTGCTTTAATTCTGTTGTTTTCTAAAATTAAAAAATAGGTGGACAGCATAGCTCATGGCGCAACTATGTTTTTGCTTGGCAAGTTCTAGATGAAATATTGACTCTGCCATTAATTTGCCAAGCAACCCATAATATGTCCTCTAAAATGGGATCAACAACATTTTGAAAATAAATGACTAAGATAGAAAAAAACGAGTTATAATGAGCAATAAGTTGGCAGCTTACACACTAAAATATGAATGATAATTTTGAAGTTTAAGCTATTTTCATTGTAATTCTTATTATATAGTTCTTTCTTAATTTCCATGCAGACAACATGGTATATAAAATAATTATATAGTGCATGGAGAAATGTAAATGTATTTTTAAATACTGAAGAGTTAATTTTTAATATTTACCAATAGAAACATTTAGTAAAATAAAATTGAAACACAGTTTCTCATAGTATACTTTCCTTCCCTCACCACCTCCAGACTGATATTTGTGACTTTTTTAAAATATGGAAAAAATTTTTAAAGAAATGGATGTCTTCACTGTTAAATTGAAATTGTGAGAACTATTGTTGAAATATCAAAAGTAAACAGTGAGAAATGAAGCCAGTATTCAGAAACTTATAGTTAAATGAAAATTTTTAGAAATGTTGAGAAAAATAAAAGCTAAAGATGTAATCATTATATTGTAAATCTAACCCATGAGTATGCAAAATAATTATATAATTTTCAATATATTTAGGAAAAAAAGTTATTAGAATTGTATAAGCAAAATTATTGTCTTTCATAGAAGAACACCAACAGACAATATTTAATATTGATAATTCAAGAAATACCATTGCTAACTACCTTTTTTAGTGATTAAATGTAGCAATTGATCGAGCTGGCACTAGACATAGGGAAACATGAAGGAATAATATATTGTATTTTATAATAAAATATTTTGTTTTATTTTATATTTGCCATGAAAATATATTACCTGGAAAAAATAGGTCTTTTTTTTGTGTTAAAATATATCTTATATGAAAAGACTAAGTATTCTTTAAGACACATCTAATATGATAGATTTGTGTGATTTTGTAAATCTCAAGTAAAAGGTTTTGATGTTTAAATATATTTGTATCAATATTTTTTCTGTCAAAATCTTCAATTTTACCTTTAAGAAGTTTCTATTGAAAAATCTAAATAACCTTAAACACGTTTATTTGTAAAGTGTGTGGAATGCACTTTTACATGTGTATAAGTGAGTCCTTATTAATCATATAAAAATGTTGTCGATGGATTGTCTGAAACACACATCATTCTGATCACATTCATCCAAATACCTTGGCTACTTGTTAGCGATAATCTCTTGAAAGGACTTCATATGCTGCTTGGCCCACTTAATAATGCTATACAACTCCATTACATTTATGAGCTTTCCACTGTTGTTCCCCCCAATTTTAGGCTTACATATTAAAGCTTAACAGAAACACAAAGTGAGAATTATAAAACAGTGTGATTATTAAGGAAGCTTTATAAGACCTCTTTACATCTACGATGTCAAGCACTGATTTGTTAAATTCATTTCTTTTTAAATTTACAGAATAATCTTCTAAGGAATAGTTAGAAGTAGTTTACATTCCTCTCTTCAGGTAGCTCTTTGCAGGATATCACTGTAACCACAAAGGGACTAAGGCTCACGTTGTTATCATTCTATAACTCTGTAAGTTAAGCCAGGTTTGAAAAGAGACACCCTGAGGAAAAAAAAAAAATAAATAAGTGGGGAAACATTTTGATTCCCCTTCTGAAAGATGGTGGTGTTGTATTCAAAAGGTTACTCACTGGCTTCATGGGGAAATGGATTGTCTGCATCATGTAAAGGGGCTGGTATTTCAAACGACTATTTTTGAGGACCAAGTTTGCAGAAGTATAACTGGACTAGAAACAGAGCAAGGGAACTGATGAACACCCTGAAGGTTGCTTTGCTTGAGATAAAGGTCAACAATAGCAGAAAAAGAAATGTGGACCATTGAGCTTCCCAGTTTCTAATCTCAGTTTCAATTTCTTGAAACGTAAGTATTCTGGACATTACAAACAACCTGTTCCTATGCAAGAATTCTTTTCTAACAGACTGGTAACAGTAGTTTATAAAGGTAAAATAATTTTGGCTTGTGGAAACTCCAAACCTGGATAACAGACATTTTAGAGGAGACTTACATCAGACTCCCTGTATAAAGTATAATGAGTTCAGTTCTACAGTTCAGTATAATTTAAGTTAGCATTAAAACCGGGTATAGGCTGGCTGAGATGGCTCATGGCTGTAATCCTAGAGCTTCAGAGGTTAAGTCAAGAGAATCTCTTAAGCCCAGGAATTAGTGACTAGCCTGGGCAGCTTGTGAGGCCCCGTCTCTGCAAAAAATTGAAAATAATTAATCGGATTCAGTGGTGTGCACTTGTAATTTCAGCTACCCACGAGGCTGAGGTAAAAGGATCCCTTGAGCCCAGGAACTCAACACTGCAGTGAGCTATGAATGCACCACGGCACACCAACCTCGGCGAAAGAGTGAGATCTTGTTTCAACAAAACAAAACAACAACAACAACAAATCAGTAATAGATCTTTCAGGTTCCACAATATAAGACATATGCATAATAAGACACATGGTTTTCTTTAAACTTATTTCAGGATCCATTAAATAATAAGTAATACCATGGCATATGTGAAGAGCAGCAGCTAGATCTGTAACAAGCAAAGAAGCTGACTGAATGAAGAAGTGTCAAAGAATAAAAGAGTAATAGATAAGGATGGAACCGTGGTAGAAAACCAGAAGAGTAACCAAGTTGGTGATCTTGGGAAAGCTTGTTTTTGAGCCTGTAATTTTAAACATATTTCCAAACTCCTTTTCAGTTTGAGTCCTGAATCCATAAGTCTGAAATATAATTCTATTTGCTTGAAGTTCATACTCTAGGTGACATGATGAAATCATGTGTACAACTGGGATAAATATAGAAATAATCGTATCTAGTAAAGCTACATAACAAGATGGAAAAAAGACGAAAAATAACTAAAAGTCTGTTGTACATATCCTCACCAACTCACTATCAAAACGTGAAACCTAACGCAATCTGACATTACATCAAAATTGAGTTTTTATTTCAGCAAGCACAACACCATTTTCTGAGAGATTTGATTCTACACTCTAAATATATCAGGTCTTATTTAAACTTTATTGATCAATGAGTTATATTGGGAAGTACACTGCTGCTCTCTCTTAATGGAGACCATGAATTTGAAAAATATTATATTCATATTTAATCCCTTTTCATGGGAAAAAATGATTCCAAAAGACTCATTTCCACCACCGGTACTCAAGAAATCTGTCTTCTAAAATGAAACACATTAGTGCTTTTTTCGGTACTAAAAACTCATATACAGTGCATTTACACAGGAACTTATCACTACGTGATCCTGAATTAATAGATCCATGAGGTTATAGTCACTCTGAAACAATTCAATGATAAATTACTCTATGAAACATTTTTCACAAACACATTGAAAGAAGAATATTGTTTTATGGCAATTGTAAATTAAGGAGAAGTATTAATGTAGAGAGAGAATTAGATGTATACATTTTTAAACTTAGAGAATGCATAAAACAATGAATAGCTAAGGCTTAAAGCAATGGAATTTTTGTTAAATTCATTTAACAAATGTTTCTTGGCCTGTCATATGTAAGACATTGTACCGAGCATGTTGAGAATACAAACACTAACCAAACTTAATCCTTGACTACAAGGGACAGGAAGATGTGATGGTTGATTTATACGTCAGCATGGCTAGATTATGATGCCCACTTGTTTGGTCAAATACTTGTCTGGATGTTGCTGTGAAGATGCTTGTGAGGTGATTAGCATTTATAATTAGTTGACTATAAGTAAACAGATTACCCTCCATAATGTTTATGGGCCTCATCTAATCAGTTGAAGGACTTAAGAGCAAAGACTAAGGTTTTTGTTTTTTGTTTTTTGTTTTTGTTTTTTTTTTTGAGACGGAGTCTCGCTCTGTCTGTGGCCCAGGCTGGAGTGCAGTGGCCGGATCTCAGCTCACTGCAAGCTCCGCCTCCCGGGTTTACGCCATTCTCCCGCCTCAGCCTCCCAAGTAGCTGGGATTACAGGCGCCCGCCATCTCGCCCGGCTAGTTTTTTGTATTTTTTCTTTTTTTTAGTAGAGACGGGGTTTCACCCGGTTAGCCAGGATGGTCTCGATCTCCTGACCTCGTGATCCTCCCGTCTTGGCCTCCCAAAGTCCTGGGATTACAGGCTTGAGCCACCGCGCCCTGCCAAGACTAAGGTTTTTTAAAAAAGAAGGAATTCTACCTTAAGGCTTCAACATAGAAATCCTGCTTGAGTTTCCAGCCTGCTCTATGAATTTAAGATTCAAGACTATGACTTTAACTCCTGTGTAAGTTTCCAGACTGACAGTCAGACCAGTAGATTTTGGACTTAAGACTGCAACATCAACTCTTATCTGAATTTCCTTCTGGCTGGCAAACTCTACAAATTTTGGACTTGACATATCCCACCTGCAATTGTGTGAGCCAATTCCTTAAAATAAAACATATAGGAGATAGAGAAAAAGATAGAGATAGAGATAGAAATCAAATGACAGAAATAGAGGGAAATGTAGTGGTAGAGGTAGTGGTAGCAGCAGAGATAGAGACAGATAGAGAGAGAAATGGAGAGCCTATTGATTCTGTTTTTCTGGATAAATATTTTCTGATTGCATAGTATTCAACAAATTTCTCATGAAATTACTTTGTAATTAGAAATATATTCTTAAGAGAATGTAGCACCAAATAGCTTCCATACTCTGAAATTGCCATCTATCTTGTTTTTAAATGTAGAAAATATTACCTTCAAGTAAAAATTATTTACTTCAACACTTATTCTCAAAGCATAACATGATCAATGCACTTCTCATTCTATTAGGATATACTTGTATGTACATGACAGTATTTGTGTATATATATATTCCAATTATTTAAGCTTATTTTATATTAAGGAATGAAAAATGGCAGAGTAATATAAAAGGAATTTAATTTACTCTAGCCTCTTTTCATATATATGGCATATAATAATTACATAAGAAATATATTTCTTTTATGTCATGAGTGTTTCTCCATATATTTTGTATTTAAAAATCGTAAGCAGAAATAAGTTATAACAATTCCCTTTTTTATATTATTCTTGGTGCTTTACAAAATGTTGGTCACCTTAAATTTTGAGCTGTATTTTAATTTCAACATCCAATGCAGCAAAAATGTTATGTGTTTTCAAAACCAAAACACTATTTGATAGTTTTCTCCCTTCTTAAAAATGCAAACATGCTTTTTTTTTTACTCCTTTCATTACTCTTCCATAAGAGTACAGAAACCTTTATAAACTTTTTAATATAGTATAGGAATGCAAACTTTCTATCCTTGCATGTAGTTTTATGTAGAAGCATACATTTCTAGAATAACTTCATATTCTCTAATATTTGTCTCACACACAATATGACTGTAGATTTCCAGGGGCTGTGACTGATATAATCTGATATAGCAGATTAGTTATTAGTAACTAGTTATCCCTGCTTTGTCACTGTTGGTGTATGTTTGTGGATAAGGGTTCATTGTTTGAAGAAAATAAGTTAAAGATGTCATCATTGATATTTGGTTTCTATTTCCTCTTTAATATTTAATTTCTTATCAGAAAATTATACATAGTTTGTATATGTAATTTTTCTCTGTATCTATTATATATTATGTATATTTATTTATCTATGTAGGTATACATAAATATATATGTATACATAGAGAGCTGTATACATCACATTGCTTTGTACATCTCTATGTCTCTATGTCTGTGTATATACATATAAATATATATGTATACATAGACAAATATACATATTTAATTGGATACATAGAGAAATAATACATGTATGCATAGATAAATAAATATACACAATTCTACCTTGTTTTTCTTTAGTTGTTTTAGGAGGACATCTGAGTATTATAAAGCTTTAAAGAGAGAGAAATTCAGGTAAATAACGCTCACATCCTTGTTGCCTTGACATGTTACAAAACTGTCACATCAAATTTTAGCTTGTTTTTTTTAACTTGAGATTCCAAGTTATTAAATTAACTCACCCAGAGCTGTCAAGAAATGTTCTGGGAAAGCAAAGCATGCTCTTTAAGACTTGAGTCACATAGTAATGAAGCATTTACTGATACCCTGAAATAGCACACATGTGGTGCAGGAAGAACATTCTTTGTCTCTAAATTTGCAAATCAAATACCTGAAGTGATAGTTTTGTGATGAAAAGTATGAATTTCACAGCCTATCTTATTAGTATTAGTAATTGAAGTTTCAAATTCTGTGATATAGCCAAGACATATGTGTTATTAGCTGAAAAACTGCTATTCCTGTAGAAATCAGAAACACTCTCCTATAAAATTATTTTGTTCTGATCTAAATAATAATATTTATATTGAACACCACACTACCTATATCTGCATGTTAGTCTATATTTCTTATTCAGAATGTTTTTGTAAAAATATGAGTGTGGCTTAAATTATTTCTTTTATCAGCAATAATTTGTTTTTATTCATGTGTTTATGTATTGCATACATATATGCACAAAACACAACTTATTCAAAGACTGACTTAATAACGATAACGTAAGATTATTAAAAAAAAAATAGGGTCGGGTGAAGTGGCTCACGCCTCTAATCCCAGAACTTTGGGAGACCAAGGAGTGTGTATCACGAGGTCAAGAGTTCAAGATCAGCCTGGCCAACATGTTGAAACCACGTCTCTACTAAAAATACAGAAATTAGCCAGGTGTGGAGGCAGATGCCTGTAATCCCAGCTACTTGGGAGGCTGAGGCAGGTGAATTGCTCGAACCCAGGAGGCAGAGGTTGCAGCGAGCCGAGATCGCACCATTGCACTCTAATCTGGGTGACAGAGCAAGACTCTGTCTTAAAATAAAATAAAATAAAAATAAAATAAAATAAAATAAAATGTGCAATTTAAGATTTTTTTGTATGTATAATTAAGTTATAACTTAACCAAAATGGTAAGAATTTTACTTAATAATTTAGCCTATAGCTGAAATATTTTTAAATAAAAGGACATTATATTTGTTTGTCCTACATAATACCTAGGAGGAAACTGACCTATATTATCTCCTCTCATAATTTTTTTCCTTCTTTTCATTCTAGGGCATGGATTTACAGTATAAATTATTGTCTCCATGTATTAGTATATGACAGCAATACTGCCTACTGGTAGGCTGGAATGGACAATTCAGATAAATAAGGGAAAATATCAAATGTCCATTCCATTGGGACCTCATGAAGAATGAGATGAAGAATAAAAATGGTTTTACATTTATAAAGCATCTAATATATACTAGCTTCCCACCAGATTATTTTATTTTATTTTCTTGTAGTAAATATTACCTATAAATACAGGAGGTATTCTAAACTGGAGAGCAGGCAAAGCTATTGCAGGTCGTGTTCATCCTGTTATTTCGCTTTTCTTACTTTCATTTTAATTACAAGCAAATATTTAGGAATACATAATATATTATTTTCCTCCTCAGATATAAAACCTAAAAAGAATAATACCGAATATCATGGGTTTCATAATTTTTTTCCAACACAAGTCTCATATATGTATAGGTTTTGTTATATTTCCAAAATATAATTCTACTTAACAAAATTTCTGCATGAAATGTCAAAGGAACTTTTTAGATACTTGCCTGAAATCCAAGGAGCTTTTCACTAGGCTTAATGTGCCTCTGAAATTCACATTCTATGGGTTGTATCACTTTGATTCCATCTTCATAAAACACATAGAACATGTTCCCAATTCCCAGACCTTAGGAATAAAAACACATTTAAATGTTCAAAATATAATTATCATAAACCTTTACAATCAAAATTCAGTGCCTCTCATATCTTTATCAGGGGATCAGTTTTCGAAGTTGTGTGATGTTAATAAAGCAAACCATATGGGACCCTCACTGTATACCCATACCACTTCGTGATATTACGCAGACATTACACTTCATTCTTCCTCAGCCGCAATTCAGTGGTTTCTTTAATATAATTAAATGAATGTTTCATAGTTTAAAGCAATTATAAATAGGGATATAAACTCTTGATACATAGATTATGTTGGATACCTTCCCCACTTAATGTACGTGTTGATTAAGGAATAAAAGCACTTTCTGAAGAATCAAATTTATCTTATTACTTTTTTTAGAGTTCACTAGGAAAAGTTTAATTTCTTTGCAGGAGTTTAGTTCATATAAAGATTTTTAGGAAGAAAAAGACCAAATGCCCTAGATTTTGTAGAATAAATGTTTTCTTAAACTAATTTTTGTCAAAATAATTCTAAATAGAGATCTTACATATTAGTTTTAATATTGACAATTTGGGAGGACTCTTTCTATACCTTAAACCAAACGAAGGTCTTTGAAAAATCTTAATTTAATGTTTAAATCACACTTTTCTTTTTCACACTACAGATCTGGATGTGTGGTATCGCAGAAATTCATCTCCCCCGACCCCCGACTTTCTAAATCCATGTCAAATGGGTGCAGGAGGCGTGTTTGAAACATGTGTAGGTTAACTAAAGCCTGAGCCCAGGGAACTTCTGCATACTCATGAACATCTGTTCTCTCTGTTTCCTCTGCTTCTTCTCTGTTCCAATGTGGTCAGTCCTGAGCTCTTGTAATCCTTCCTTTTCTGATCCTCGCCTATATAGCTCTTTTGACCTGTTGTATTGGTTTACACAGTCAAATTTATTCAATATAATTATATCTTACATAATTCAGTGATAGCATGTTTTCTTTAAAAGATAACAATAATATTAAAATCTTGATTGGAAAATCAAACCATTGTTGCTTACAATGTTTACATTCTAAAAACATCTGTAAAGGGAAAGATAATTTATTTAAATAAAAAATAATTTTCTAAGCATTATTATTATTTTTTTCAATTGTGATCTCCTGCAAGGTTCAGCCTGGGCTTTCCATCTATTGATAAACACAATAACAGTTTGTTGATTTGTAAAACATATGTGTTTATTGAACTTAAGTCATATTTCATCTTACATTTTATATGTTTCTAGGGAATACTTATGATCATAAATAATAGCTGACTACTAAATTTTATTTTATTTTTCCATATAACTATGTATCCATATATTCCTAAGATTTAGAGAAAAATGTATACAAACTGAACTATTACTTCATTCATGTTTATACATAATCTGCATACAATTTTTCTTTTGGCACATGAAATTATTTATAATAATACCTATATACTTTAAATGACTCCAGGTTGTTTGATATACCTTATTATTTTATAAATAATTCTCAGTACTTCTATTTTAATAGATGTAAGCTTTAATAGGTAATTATCCATTATAATTCCAGAGAGCAATACATAAATATGGAATATTCCTGAACAGTAGCAGAAGTGGCAAGAACTAAACTCATCACGTTTTTTATAAAATAAAGTTTAGTAGTCAGCTATTATTTATAATCATAGCTTTGTTTAAAGGAATATAAATATTATATGCACAAAAGAGAAAGCCGAAACAGAGCACCTGAGTATTTATGCAAAAGCTTTTTCATTTGTATCAGCAAAGCCTCCATGCAAACACTAACAAATCAATAACTATCAATTTAACGTTATTGGTTTCTGAATATTGTTGTTGAAACTTATAAATGTAACAAAGCCATAATGTGGTGTCTGATTTTCATTTGTGTCTGTTACATACTATGTTTGATTTTTATTACTAAGCTCTTAACATTTTTCAGTGAATGTGACTACCTTTCTTTAACTTCGCCAAAATACTGTTCGACAATTATGAATTTGAATGTGTTTGGGCCTGACAGCTACTTTAAAGTCCAGATTGTTTGTCATGTTTCTTGAAATATTTCCTTCCCTTACTGCTATGCATACTTTTATTAGTTTTTTTTACCGTATTCTACACAGAAAAGAGTCAGTGGGATTCCACTATAATTTGTTGCACTGGTGGAATTCGTGAGCTATATTTTCCACTAAATACCACTTAATCCATCTAAATCACTCTTTCAGGTTCTAGAGTATATTTTCTTGCTTTTTAAAATATGAATTACACATGAACATTTTTACAAAGCATAAACCACTTTTCAGGTTAAAAGTTACTGAAGAAATACAGATACTATTAGTTAAGATTTAGTTTTTTTATTTGACTCTTTTCAATGAGACTATAACTTCTTAGTGCTTATGAAATAGTAATGCCAACAAATTACTAAATACAACTAGATTAATTAAAATAGCAATTATAAAATAAATGCCTATATATTGGTAACTCAGCCTATGAAATAAAACTTTTCATAAGACTCATTCACAAGACTTGATATTTTGCCATTTACATTTTTGCAAGGCATTATTTTCTTCCTCATAAGTTTTATTTAGAATTTTTGCAGCAGAATTTGTGATCTGAACATATGACCTGATATGTTTCTCTTTCAATTTGCTGCTTTGATATTGTGCACACATAAATTTATTAAGATTATCCTCAGCAAAGAGGAATATAAATGACCTGATGATGGAGATGTTGGAAACTGAAGACAAGTATGCACATTTTCATTTGGGACATTCATTAGCTTTATGTGTAAAAATAAAATAATATATTTGTATATATTTTTACTAACTACTAAATTTATATATATTATATTTTTGACAAGTGTAGGGATAAGAAAATAAGACAAAGAGAGATGAGAAATTTCATACTCCGCATTCAGACAGATCAGAGGCAAATCATAGCTCTAGCACTTGCGCTTTTACTGTGAGAATCTTAATTAGACTGTGGGATAATTCCCCATATCAAATTTAAAGATAATAATTATACTATGTCATGCAGCTGTTGTAAGCTTTCAATTAGGTAGAGAATGTAAAATATTTAGGAGAGTAACTCGCACACAGCAAGATTTCAAAGAAATGGTAACTTATTTATTTATTTATTTATTTTTTGTGGATATCTATTCCTTATAACACTACTGAAAAAAGCAAATGGTGACATGGTATATAACCAGAATTTGATAACTATTCTCACTTCTCCTCAAACCCATGCTGTGGAATATAATGCTATTTAAATTTTCTATGATATAAAATGTTAAGTTCTGTTTTCCCAGAATCCTTGAGCCAGCTAGAAGATCAACTTTATTTTCTTGTGGAGCATTTCTTAAATTTGGCCCTTTTAGGGAGTCTGCCAAGCCCAAACCATTTTCCTAATACTATTAAGATGTCATTCACAGTTTTTCTTGCATTATTATTTTTTTAAATGTAGGGTTTAGTTTTCAACAGGCTACATGAAGTATAATGTTATGTAAGATATCACAACAATTCAATGCAGAAGCAGATGTAAGAACCCAGCATCTTCTATTAAGTCAGAAAGTTAAAGGATTTGCAAAATGTAAACAATGTGTTACCTTTTAGCTTTTTGAAAACATAGCTTTAAAATGATAATATGCTATTTATGGCTCCATGTAATGGGTTTATTAGGGCTATTTTAACAAGTTAATAAATGCATATTTTAAATTTTTCTATTTGCATTTCTAATACTAAATATTAGTAGACAGAAATGCCCCCTCCCCCGCCAAACACAAAGGTCTCTAAGTTCTCAATATTTAAGTGTGTAAAGGGATCCTGAGTCTCAAACAGTCTGAGTAGTGGTGAACATTACTTCTGTCTTCATGAATGCATTGTGGTGAATTATATTACAGACATCAGTGACTTCAGTGAAAGATTCTACACTACTCTAGCCACAGTAAAGATCGGGAACATGTGCACTTTTTTTTTTTTTTCCTATTTCAGGCTCTAGTGAAGGCAGACACAAACACTTTTTTTTTTTTTTTTTTGGGCGGGGGTTGTTAATCTAACAGAGTATAGTGACTCCAGATGTTATCCATAATTTATTTGTTCCTTGAGAGCTTTCTTTCTGGTTTTTCTTTCTATACACAGAAAAGACATAAGCAAGAATTACTCCTGCAGTCTTACAAGACAGAAGTATTTCCCAGAGGATTTTCTAATCAATATTGTACCCTGAAATACATGAAATGGACTGAAAAAAAATGGATATAATGCACATTCCTATCTCGATCCTTTGGGAATGGGAACCACTCAAAAACAGTAGTGTATTGTGAAATATAGTTATACTACTTATTATATACAGTGGATATATACCATGTAATTTATTTCAGCAATACAATTTGATTAATTTCCAATTATTGGATGCATGTTTATGTGCATCATAAAAAAGATTTTATTGTGATGTTTTTCTTCCTCTGACTTAATTGTCATTAGTTTTGCATTCATGTTATAGTCCATGAGAAGTTGTAAGTATGATGTAGTGATTTGGTAGCCAATCAAAGGTGTTTCAATAAATTATGGTGTTACACAAAATCCTTCATTGGTGGATATTATCCTTTTTACTTTCAAGTGATCCTAAAGGTATGCATATTTTAAAATATAGAAGAAATCTCCCCTCTTTAGATAAAGAATATTCTTTAGGCAAGAATAGATTGTCTGCATTGCATTTCTCACTGAATAACTCAGCACGGATAGATTTTTGGTTCATGAAAGTTCTCATTCACTATATCCTGACTTTGGAGATAAAATTGTCTTTGTACACAGAGCAAAATCATATCATTGCACCACAATAAAGTCTTTATATTATGTTCAACTATAACAAAACTAGATTATCCTTTCATTCTTGCTAAAAAAATTTTTTGGGAGTGAGTGTGTCAAGCTCTTTTTTAGGCCCTGTTAATCCAGGAAGTGGGCACCATCTGACCACTATGTATATTGGCCAGAGTGATATTATATAAAACCAGTCCTTTTGAGTAAATATACAATCTCCTTAACTTCTAAAGGTGTACTGAAAAAAAACTGAACGGACATCTTCATTATTAACTTCACACACTAATTAGCAGGGCAAATGTTATAATATAATAGAATATTTGTTCGCATTATAAATGGCATTGGTTGCAATCATACATAATTATATCTATGCACACCACGTGTATCACACATGCATGTATATAATTTAAGCCAATGTCATCATATGCCTGTATGTACATGTGCACATGTATAGATATCGCTGCTAATGGATACCTCTTGCAAGATCACATTTTTTATTTAAAAATTGTAAAATGATTTAGAAAGCTTAGATTGACTTAAGTTTTTAGCAGACAGGTTAGTGAAATGGCCAGTGGAAATAACAACTGATTGATTGTGATTTAATTTAACTGGCATCACGTACTAGCCATTAGAAAGCATAGTCTTCCCCTCCACCCAAATGCTATGACTAAATCTCATGTATTCAGAAGACTTATTCTGCAAAAAGTATTTTTCTTTTTATTTATTTTATATTATTACTTTTGTAGGCTCTGTTATTTTTGAGACAGGATATTGCTCTGTCACTCAATCTGGACAGTGGTGTGGGTGGCATAGAGGGCAGTGGAGTGATCACTGCAGCCTTAAGCTCCAGAGCTCAGGAGATCCTCCCACCTCAGTCTTCTGAGTAGCTGTGATTACAGGCATGAGCCATCAAGCCCGGCTAATTTTTTTTTTTTAAATTTTTTGTAGAGACAGGTTTTTGCTATGTTGCCTAGGCTATTCTCAAACTCCTGGCCTCAAGCAATCTTCCCTCTTCGGCCTCCGAAATTGCTAGGATTAAAGGTATCAGCCACCACATCTTGACCTTTTTGATTTTAAATATTATTTCAGTATTATTTTGAGGTAGTAATTGTTTTATTTGTTTTAGTTCCACAGGTTTTTGTGGAACAGGTGGTATTTGGTTACATGAGTAAGTTCTTTAGTGGTGATTTGTGAGATTTTGGTGCACCCATCTCCCAAGCAGTATACACTGAACCCAGTTTGTAGTCTTCTATTTTTTTTCTGTAAAAAAATAGTTATACCAGAGGTTTTTGAACCACACTTAGTAGCCGTATATTCTTCTGTATTTCCCAACCTCCCTGGCAGTGTGGTAATGAAATTTTTTGTGGGTAATGAAATTTTTAAATAATTTTAGGCTGAAGAAGCTAAGCTGGCCTGTTTTTAAATCTGTTTTCCCCCAACTGGATGACACTGGAAACCTTGTATTACAGATTATGAAACTAATCATGAAGTGTAATGTAATGTATTAACTTTGGTGTACAATTTCACTCCATTTCTATTTGTATTTTTTTTGGTTCAGTGTTAGCCCAACTAAATAGTGATTTATTTTAAATGTTTCTATAACATATATTTGTGTGAATAGATACATAAATATTTATAAAGAATAAAAAGGCAATTTTCTTGAATATGAAACTTTTTTCCTGCCTTTAAGTTATTCAAATATATGAAGCCGGTGTTTCCCAAAGTATGTTGTATTCTACTCAATATTGATCCTGGGGATATTCATCAAAGTAATTCATGTGCTAATAAATTTTTAAAATTCCATGTTATATACTGACTCATCCCAAACCTCTCTTTGGAGATTGAAACTAGCATATGTAAAACTTATTAAATTCTTCAATGAATCAAATAATTTAAATTAGTGTCATTCAGTGCCTATATGATCCAAAACATATATTATAAACTTAGACCTCATAACATAAACTAATTACCCACAAAATAAACATTAGAAAATACTTTATTAAATTATATTTAATTATAAATATCATAAATATACTGAAAATGAAAACCAATCACACTGAATATTGTAATGTGTATGTAAAATACATATTAATGCATGTATATTTATATGTATTATATCTATCATTTAATATATAGTAAAACTACTTTTCGGTAAGAATGGTTCACGCTTGAACCTTCTAGATTGAAAGTTTCTTTAGAGCAGATATTAGATCTTATTCATCTATGAATTTCCAATGTTTTCAAAGTGTTTTAATTTAATATGCTCTTTAAAACATTTGTTAACAAGTAAGTGAGATATTTCCTCTATTAATATTGTCATTTTATACTCCTGTAAAACATAAAGATGAGTAGAAAAGCTGAAAGTGGAACCCAGAGATGTAGAGGACATTGCGTTCCAAGATTATATATTGACGAGATTGGTAAGACAACACACATTAAATGCAGTTAAATTTATTTAGATTACAAACTCTTCACTAGATTCTGATGCTCATGTTTTAAAAAATAATTTTATAATTATTAATGTAAAAATAACATAGGTTTACCATTTATAGATGAGTTAAATGGCATTATGGGAGAAACGATCATTTCAACTCTTTCCATTATTGGCCCCAAACGACTTACATTCTATGGTTCTATAATTTGTTCTCTCTGAGATAGATTTTTCTTCGCTATGATAAAGAGGTAAATATATAAATATAAAACACTGCTAGAATGAAAATAAAAGTGTATCTCAGAAATATGTAGTTCATATTTGTTTTATTCTAAATTATAAAAATGGAGAGAATTTTCTTAGAAAATTTAGTTACCTATAATTTTAATTATTTGTATGAGATACTTATACCCAATGATGGGGTTCCATGATTCCTCAAGCCAGTCTATTTTCTCTGGTCACCATTATTACTATTAGTACATGCAATCATTTTTATTGTAATGCCTTGACAATAATTGCGGCATTATAAAATAACTTACAGATGTCTATGAATCAAAATCAAATATGCTGTCTTCTTTGATCTATTTTTAAAATGCTTCCTATTACAAGAAACAAGTACTCTTATGATAACTGTATATAGAAAAAAAGACTTTAATAATTTACCCAAAGACACACACTTGTATATCTATTTTTGTCAAGCACATTTTATGTGTCAAATGAAACAGTGACTCATAAGAACATTATTCTTGATGGAGAATAATTACTGAGGGTATAAATTTCCAAAAACTAATAGAATACCTTTTTAGAGAGAAAATAATGTGGTTTTATATAATGAATTTCATCATGATTTTAATTAATTTGGAAGCTTCCATTCTATACTTTTGAGGGTGGCCTGGAGTGTTGTTATTATGTATTAAAAATTACTACAAACTAATAATGTTCATGGTGGTTATCGAAGTTAATACATAAGAAAAAGTTGTTCCATATACTTTAAATTGATTTACATAGCACAGATTTGTGAGGTGAGTGCCAACTCTATTTCAAATATTGTATTGGAAGCATCTGACTCAGCAAGGTAAAATAACTCATCCAAATTTTCCCAGCAATTAACCATCAGAGCCAGATCTGTAGTATTTGGTCTCTGACTCGTTAGGTGTTATTCCTTCCATTACAATGATAAAATAAAATCAATTTTTAAAATGCTCAGAGAACTCTTGCCCAGAGGGAAGACAATATAATTAAATGTGTTTAATAGATATTATCACGCTTGTAATCCCAGCACTTTAGGAGGCTGAGGAGGGCAGATCACCTGAGGTCAGGAGTTCGTGACCAGCCTTGTCAACATGGTGAAACCCTGTCTCTACTAAAAACACAAAAATTAGCCAGGCATGGTGGCGGGCCCTGTAACCCCAGCTACTCGGGAGGCTAAGGCAGGAGAACTGCTTGAACCCTGGAGGCGGAGGTTGCAGTGAGCCGGGATCGCACCATTGAACTCCAGCCTGGGCAACAAGAGTGAAACTCCATCTCAAATAAATAAATATATAAATAAGTAAGTACTGATACGTCAAGACTACTTTCATTAACGACTGAATTATTATATTTAAAGTTGAAATATTTGAAGTGGAATAAAAATGGAGGGTATAGTTACACTGGAACTTCTTTAATAAACCCAGGTTTTAATGGAGCTCATGCAAAATATTTAAGGAGCAACAAGTTCTAAGAGAGAAAAAAGAAAGTAAGTGGACTGCTTCATCCTTGAGTACAGAATTGAGATGGCTAAATTCCAGAATTACTTGAGGCTTTGAGACTGACTTTCACAGGGTACAGTGACTTGGGTTCCTACAGGAAGCTATAATCAGGGAAGAGAAATTTTGTCTAAGGTGGGTTGTGAAGACAATTTTTGGCCATTGCTCACCAGGAGTGTAATGATGACTTTTAGACATTTTTCTCTTAATTTCATTTAACCACAATTGATGGACTATTTAAGTACCTGGGCAAACGCATTCTTCCCAGCCTTTGTGACTAGATGAAGAAAACCAATAACAATTGCAATAATATATGAAAATGTATACTGTTTATTGAGTGCTGATAATAACTAAAGAACTGATAACAACCCTACTGAGTATTAACAACTACTATACTCCTTTTTGTGATAAGAAGATTGTGCAGGGTAACTTGCCCTATTGTTTGTAAACTTGAGAGACTACATTTGAATCCAGGCCCTTCAAATGTAACCCAGATTTTAATATAATTTATTATATTCCCTTGATAAGGCACAGTTTTTATAAATATTCTTACTCTATGTTAATCAGAGTTTATTATGTAAATTATGTTTAACTGAGATTGTTTTTATTTCTTTGATGTAATTTTATACTCTTAAAGCATTTCAATATATCACAATGAAACTTTCTGGTTATGTATCAGTAATTAATCAAGCTGATGAGAAGTGATAAATGTGTAATGGTAGCAGGCTTACACAAGAATATTGAAATACCATCAACTGAAATATTGAATCAAAATAAAAAAGGTAATTAATGATACAAAAGATAATCAACAAATCTAATAATAATCAAGCAAAATTGTCACAACAAGGTAAAAATAATTCAACTTAGTACCTTCTTCTCTCCATAATATGTTAGCTACTGCAGCATGTTGAAAGAAAAAGAAAAAGAAAAATGAGTAAAGAGAGCTTTTGCTATATAGTAATATAAATATTATTAAAGAGGTCAAAGTATCTATGATAGAATGTGTATATAAACATAGTGAAGTTAATTCAGTGAGCTACTTTAAATTAACAAAACAATAGCATGTTGGAATTAACTAATAATGCTTTGTACATTTTTTGATATAGACAATTCTTATTTGGAATACAGATTTTGTTAATAAACAAAGAACATTTTACTCTGCATTAAAAAAAAACAGGAAGCTTAAGTTAGTTTAATTGAAATGTATTTTTAGAGCAAGTTTTGGTAGTTAAAACTATTAGACTGACAGTTTAAGCTACTAATAGAAAAAGTTATACTCTTAAATCTTGCAATAATCACAATATATAATATTTTTACATAATATGAAATATTCCTGAACAAGAAGAGTTCTTGTAAATCCAAGATCTTGAACACCAAATTGGACTATTTTTAAGGAGTATATATTTTTACTGTTTTAAAACAGACAGAAATAGATCTAAGTATACTTTGCTTCTTTCAGTACATATTGAATTGTTCTTGAACAACAGGTTTTAAAAATATTATATAGCGACTTAATCAGTAAAGAGCTAATATATTAAGATAGAAATTAAGAAAAAAATCCAATTGAAATTATTCTGAAGGAGATGCCTGCCTCTTTAATAATTCAAAGTTACAATAACACTATAAATTCTTAAAGCAAAATCATAAAAGTGTAACTAATAGAAAATCCCATACACAGCAATTACTTCCAGCAGTTTGACCGTATTAAAACTTAATGACTTTTTTTTTTTTTCAACTGAACCCACATGTGTATGTTTCAGAGCCAAGAATGAAGCCTAGCACTCCTCACTTAGGCTTAAGGCCCGAGTCATGCAGTTTTCAGCATCTGCTATATTTCTTAAAAAAATTAATTATTAATGGTAAACATTTACAATTTTTAGTTTTTTAATTCCTTAATGGCATTTATTCAAACTTAAATACATGATGTGTGCATTCCTGTAGCACATTTTGTGCTGTTGTTCTTATGCCTGCAGTGCACTTTGAACAAATAAGAAAAAAGTATAACTTTCAATTATGAGATGAATAAGTTCTGAACATGTAATGTACAATGTGGGTGGTGATGGATGTGTTAATTGTGATAATCATTACATAATATATACATCATCTTTTCATCTTAAACATATTCAATCTTTGTCAACTAAATATGTTATAAAATGATAAAAGGACAAATCCTATTCTCAAGGAGAGGTTATAGACACAGGAGGAAAGAGAACCATGAAAATAGAAATAAACATGTAATAAATGAGGGGGAAGAAGCAAATTTCAAATTCAGCAAATGTAGACAAGACAGAATGATCATCTATGAAAAGAGGTTGGATACTGGAGGGACAGTTTCATTGAGATGCGGATGCACAAGAAATGTAATATTACCAAAGCTTTCAAGAGTGCTGTGTGGTGTAGGGGGCTAGAGAGGTTATTCCACACATAACGGAAAGAAAATATGTTCAAGGTATATCAACCAGAAACATCAGAACATATTGAGAGAACGTGTCAAATAATTTGGTATATTTGGCGTGTAAGACTGGTTTAAAAAGATAAAGCTGGATAATTTACTCATGATAAAATCAAGTAAGTCTGCACACACAATGCAAAAGAAATGGACTTTTTTGTAGTTTTAGGAAAGGTTGAACTATGATTAGTCTTATACTTCTTTCTCTGGCCTATAAAAAAACAACAAAGCATGTATTTCCTTATTCTCCCTCCACTCACTTAGTACCAATTGAGTACCTAGCATGTGTTAAATGCATTCAGCACTACCATACACAGGTTAGAACAGGCAATCTCTGTGCCCATAGAGCCTATATTCTAATCGGGCAGACAAAAAGTAATCAAATGATGACAGAAAAAAATTCAAAGTTATGAATTTAGTGTGTTCTAGAAGAGAAAAACATAGTAATGTGAATGCATTTGTTGGGTGGATTAGACATTGTTAAACAGGGCGAACTTCTCTAATTATGATCAAGGTGAAGTCTAAGAAATAAGTAAGAATAAACTAAGTGAAGGGTATGATTCAATTTCCAGATAGAAAAAAAAGCATGTGAAAAATTCTAGTGGCATATCAAAGCATCATTATTTTAAAGGAGTAAGGACATTAGAACTAAGGACAGAGACATTTTTAAGATTGGCAGTCATTTAGGAATAAATACCAAAAAATACAGACTTTGTAATACTAATATCAGATAAGATAAAATTCAAGGCCCTACATACTGAATTTAAAATTACATAAGCTGAAACATAGTATGAAAATAGGAGACAGAAACTGTTAAGGTTGGATGTAAAATAAATAAATCCACAATCATGCTGTTTCTTTAACATATCACTCTCAGTATTTGAAAAATGAAGAAAAATAAAGACAAAGTTTCAAAAATACAATTATCAAGATTGAATTACGGTATTTACAATGATTGTTTTACTACACAAACAGAAAGCATTTGCCAGTTTTATTGACAGACCTACAAGGGTGGCCACAAAGGAAACCACAAAACAAAAAGCCTGGTTCTACTCTGCAAATATGTTCCAGTAAGCAGAGATTGTTTCTGCATTTTCAGACAACAAAGTAAACAGGCAAATATACAAATCTTCAAACCCACAAAATTCATCAATAAATTGAATATTTTTAAAAACCAAATATAACCACAATTTATATAAAACATAACAAAAAAAGAAAATTAACGATGTGGGCCCAAAGAGTGTTAGAAAAAGGATAATGCATGGACTGAACTGAAGCACTACTGACCAAACAAGACAGACAGACAGAGAGAGAGAGACAGGAAGAGGACGAGGAGGAGAAAGAGGGCCTTTTGATGGGTCGGGGGGAGTAGGGAGAGGGTCAGGAAAAATAACTAATGGGTATTTGGCTTAATACCAGGGTGATTCCTCAAAGACCTAAAAAAAAGAAAAACTGTTTGACACCGCAATCCCATTACTGAGTATATACCCAAATGTATATAAATGTATATAAATCATTCCATTATAAAGACACATGCACACATATATTCATTGCAGCACTATTCGCAATAGCAAAGATATGGAATCAACCTAAATGCCCATCAATGGTAGATTGGGTAAAGAAAATGTGGAATATGTATACCATGGAATACTATGCAGCCATCAAAAATAATGGAATCATGTCCTTTGCAGGAACTTGAATGGAGCTGGAGGCCATTATCCTTAGCAAACTAATGCAGGAACAGAAAAAGAAATACCACATGTTCTCACTTATAAGTGGGAGTTAAATGGTGAGAACACAAGGAGACATAAAAGAGAATACACTGAGGCCTACTGGAGTATGGTGGATAGGAGGAGGGAGAATATAAAGAAAAGTAACTCATGGACACTAGATTAATACCTGGATGATGAAGTAATCTGTACAACAAACCCCCATGACACACATTTACCTATGTAACAAATCCGAATATGTACCCCTGAACTTAAAATTTTAACAAAAAGAGATTAATTTAATACATCATATTAGTTTGTCAGTTAAGGACTGTCAATATAATTTAACCAAATAAAAATGCAATCTGATAAAATACATAGCATATTACTAAGTATGATATAAATTCTCTTAGTAAACTAATGAACTAAGAATAGAGTTTTTTTATTAATTTGAATAACAAATTTAAATTAATAAATAAATTAATAAAAAACTAACATATGCCAGAATAATAAATAAGTGATCATCAATGGGTGATTGGATAAAGAATGTATTACACACACACACACACACACACACACACACACACACACACACACACACCATGGAATACTACTCAGTCATAAAAGGAAATGAAATCTTGTCTTTTGCAGTAACATGGATGGAACCACAGGCCAGTATCCTAAATGAAATAACCCAGAAACAGAAATTCAAATATTGAATATTCTCACTTACAAGTGAGAGCTAGAAAATGAGTACACATGGACATAAAAAATAAATAATAGACATTAGTGGTAGGGTTGGAAATGGGCAAGGAATAAAAGGTGACATATTGGGTACAATGTTTACTATTCAGGTTACAATTACACTAAAAGTCTAGACTTCACCACTAGGCAATAGATCCATGTAACAAAACTGCACTTGTACTCCCTAAATCTTTAAAAGTGAATTTTTAAAAATAGATAAATTACTAAATGGAGAATCAAAATATTGAATTATGATTATTTAAAATGAATTTTTCATGGGTTGAGCAATTCATTAATCTAAGAAACAAATATAAATTGTATAGATAGTATAAATAGAAGACAATCAAAATTTGAAGTCAAAATGAGTCACAAAAGATTAAAGTAAAAGTACAAATGAAGTTCATAAGATCTATTATTTAGCAAGATACAAGATAAATATCCAATTTCTATATTTTTCTTCTGTAAGAATAAGACGCAAAATAAAATTTTGTTTACAATAGCTTAAAAGCATAATATATTGATGGTTTACTAGAATATAGAAATTGTAGAAAATTAAATGTAACAGCCACTAAAAATAAGCTAGATGGGAATATAAACTATTCCTAGATGGAGGTAACAAATACTGTATAGATAAAATGTATTCTGCAATTAGTTAACTTAAAAATCATATATATTGTTATTGTCTTTTTAAAACATATTCCATTTTATATACAAAGTTAGAACGTGTATTAAATTTAAAAATACTTCAAATTTAATTGCCCTGGTATAATAATACATTCTCTCTTTGTTTGCTTGGGAGTTGGCTGTTTTTTGCCCAGGCTGGAGTGGAATGGCGAGATCTCAGCTCACTGCCATCTCCACGCACTGGGTTCAAGAGATTCTCCTACCTCAGCCTCTCAAATAGCTGGGATTACAGGCTCCCGCCACCACATCCAGCTTTTTTTTCTTTTTCTTTTTCTTTTTTTTTTTTGTATTTTTAGTAGAGATGGGATTTCACCATGTTGTTCAGGCTGGTCTCAAACTCCTGACCTGAGGTGATCCACCCACCTTGGCCTCCCAGAGTGCTAGGATTACAAGCATATAATGCATTTTTTCATGTCTTTTCATTATTTTTCTGATTTTCATATAAATGCCTACATATATGGAAATGTATCTGATAAAATATATAAATATATGATATATAAATATAATTTTCCATGCCTTTTATTCATTTGTTATAACATGCCTAATCCAGCCTTTATACATGGTTTTAAATAGTTTCATCATATGAATTTCTGCTTTTTAAACATATTATGATTTACTTCTTTATTAATTCTAACCTAGTACCAATATCAGAGGCTAGCATAAGTAATAGAAGCTCAATAAATATCATTGACATTTATCAGTCATACAGGTGTGTGTGTGTGTGCGCGCGCACGCGTGTGTGTGTGTATGTGATTACTGTGATGACCATCCCGCTAAGTAGTTATTTCCAGTAGTACATGTCCCTGCAAGTGGTATGAGAACCTTTAAAACATTTGATATACATCAGGTTGATTTCCAAAAGATTGTTACCAGCATCACTAGCAATCTGTGAAGTTATTCATTTCGAACACTTCAGGTGAACTATTATTGTATGCATGTGTGTGTGTGCATGACCGTGTGAACAAGTTTACTAAATGTGAATATATATATGTGTTATATATATAAATTAAAATCATAATGTATTATATATTACATTTGTAAATATATATTAGTTTGGTTATCAGTGATACTGAATATATTTGGAAATATTTGGAGAAAACTTTTACCTTCTGCTTATCTCCTCAGCTCCTTGTTTCTATTAGGGTGTTGCCATACATACATTTTACATTTTTAACAGCTGCTTATATATTGGAATGGCTTTGTTTCACCACAGTAATTTATCCTTTAGACAATAAAAACAGCTACATATAATAAATTCAGGCTTAAATATGCCACTACTGTGATATATATATGTGTGTGAATTTATTATATGTAAATATATATTTACATATTTTTATCTATGTCCTTAGTATGTGTGTGTATTTATACACACACAAAGTATATATGTATAGTGAATTTATTATATGTAATTTATTATATATATTTACACATATATAAATATATTTACATATAATAAATTATATATACTTACATATAATAAATTATATATACACACACTAAGTATATATGTATAGTGAATTTATTATATGTAAATATATACATACATACACACGCACACACACACACACTCTTACACTTGTTTTTTTCCTCAATGTCCTTAGGATAGCACATAGGGGCTTCCATGATATGTCCTTGTCATCTTCAATTCACATTCCAAACATCAAGACTTTTTGAATCTCTTTATTTTAAGGGATATCCTTACCAGAAATCTCCACCTAGTTTTCTCTCCAGTCACCTTTTAAGGCCCACGCTCTGTTGCCCAGGCTGGAGTATAGTGGCGTGATCTCTGCTCAATGCAACCTCCACTTTCCAGGTTCAAGTGATTCTTGTGCCTCAGCCTCTTGAGTAGCTGGGATTACAGGTGTGTGCCACCACACCTGGCTAATTTTTATATTTTTCATAGAGATCGGGCTTCACCATGTTGGCCAGACTGGTCTCGAACTCTTGACCTCAGGTAATCTGCCTGCCTCAGCTTCCCAAATTGTTGGGATTACAGGCATGAGCTACCATGCCTGGCCGACCCAGCTTAGTTTTTACACTATAGTTAGTTTGTCTGGAACCAAGACTTTGGACTAAAGAACCTTTCCTTTCACACATGGAGCTCTGTGAAACAACTAATGTACTCAATATACAATAAAAATTATCTGCTTTGGTATCTTTTATTCATAATTGAACAATAAAACTGTCAAAGTTATAAACCACTTAATTTAATATGTATTCACTACATAACTGAAATGTAAAGTTTTTTTTGAAGATAATATACACCTTATAATGAAAATGTGGCTCAGTGGAATAGATGGCTGACAGGAGTGACTGAAATCTTTATTAGTGCTTTTTAGCAAATTGCCTTATTTTCTATGTTAGAATCTTACACTTACTTTCAAAGTGATAGATCTCATATTAAATATGCTTTCACTGTAAAGAAATGTATGTGGAGAGCTGAATGATGTTATATAAGCAACAGCAATAAGGTAGTTACCTACATAACGGCATGCTGTACTATGCAGAGCTACTTTTCTTGGCTATTCATGTGCAAATCATCTGAATTTTATATTAAATGTATGTATATATATATATATATATATATATATATATATATATATATATATTTTGCTTGTGCTTCTCCTTGCTGAAAGTTTCAGGTTTTCACCATTGCAAATCATTTTTTGATAAAGTGAATTTATATAATGATAACATTTAAAGTAGACGTTTTATTGACTGCTTTCTTTTTGGATTTAAGAAACTGACTTAACTTCAGCAGGCAAATAGAAAAGGGCAACCTTTAAAGAAAAATTTGGATAAAATGTAATCTGTAAAAATGTATGGATACTGCTATGGTAGTTGAAATTTCTTTGAATATACATATGGAGAATGAACTAAGACATTTAAACTATGATATTTTTAGGCTAGAAACATTTGATATGTCAAGTACATTGCCTGTCATATGCCAAATTCAAAGCCACTTTCAAATGAACCTGTCATTCTTTGGAAATTAATTGAAGATGGTTTCCCCCTGCGACCACACAGGGTTTTAACCTAATGTCTTAACATAAGCTGATTAGGCTGTAGTGCCTGGCTTGCATTAGGGTATGCAATACAGAAATTAGCCAGAAAACTGTGGCCTTAATTTTGAAAAAGTGATGAGATGCTATAATCAGATTTTTGGGGGAGGTAACTGGAATCAAGAAATGACACCTGAAAAGCAGAGATCAGAGGGAACAGGAGCATTAAGAATGCATAGCAACAGGCACGATAGCGTGGTATAGTCAGGACTATGATAACTTGTGACTCAAGAAGGTATGACACGGAAGAAGAGTCCACGCAACCCAGGAGAGAGGCAAGAAAAGTCAGAAGCTGTCTACGTAATGCAGGTTTCCGTGTTCTGAATGTGGATGCATCTCTGACTGCTTCACATTGCCAGTTTCAAGTTCACCTTAGTTTTCAAATAATCCATTACTTAATCAAACAATATAAGTCTACTCCTGACAATCAAATTAGTCTCATTGAATCCACGACAAGGTAAGAATTGTTGTTAGGTCAAAAGACTAAAGCCACCACAGAAATAAACAAATAAAAACAGCATCCATCTTTCCTTCCTTCCAATGACAAACCAAGCAAACAGAAAGTATGCAGTGGTTACATCATAGTATGTAACAAATTGTCTCAAACTTAGTGGCTTAAAACAACAATAAACATTTATGGTCTTCGCAAATATAGCTTGGCTGGGAGGGTTCTTGCTCAGTGTATTTCATGAGGTTACATTCATCTGAAGGCTTGTCTTCGGCTGGAAGATCCACTTCTTAGGGGCTCATTTATGTGACTGGCAATTTGGTGCTGGTGGTTAGCAGGAGGCCTCAGTTTTTTACTCCCTGGGCTTCTGCCCAAGGCTGCTTAAGTGTCCTCACATTCTGTCAATGGGTTTCTCCCAGAATGTGTGATTCAAAACATTGAGGCAGAGGCCATCATGCCCTTTATAACCTGCTGTCAGAAGAAAGTCACCTTCACCTCCATCCTGCTTTATGTATGATAGAGACATTTACTGTTTCAATGTGGGAAGAGATTGCGAGGGTGTGTATTGCAGGAGATGATGGTAACTAGTTAATCTTGGACACCATAGTCTTAGAGTAAGAAATTGCTAATAAGAAAACATAACCTTCAAAACAACTTTTCTAGCTAACATCCTGCTAGCCAGATTGGCAACACCTAAGCTTCTCATTATATATACATACTAAGCCTACCACTGTCAGAAAGTGACTTGATTTTGATCATTATTCACACAAATGAGTGTGTTTTTTTACATAATAAATGATAAACAGTGACATAATAAAAGAACAGTGGGTAATTAGCTGCGGAAAAATAGGGAAGAAATGTTGCCTTCTGACTCACTCATACTGTATCATTTTAAGTATGTGGCCAGCAAAGTAACTTCCGTTTTTGGTTTAACTTCTTCATTTAGAAAATATACCATAGGGATAAGACAATTTAAAAATGAAAAGATTATAATATATATTAAGTGCCTGGCACATAATCAGTTGTTCAATAGATGTTGGTTATGCAGCCATATATATCCTAGGTGGAACTCAAGATGATCATACATATAAAGCTAAATTAATAGAAAAGTATCCAAAATAAAACATTGCAAAAAATGTACACCTTAACCTTTAGTTAGGGCTATATGAGAACTCTCCTTATCATTGCAGAGAACAGAATCATTAGAGAAGTAGAAGGCTGCTTAGATATTAATTAGCATATGCTCAAGAAAAAAATTAAGATGGTAAAGGTTTAAAGCTTTCTTTAAAGTTGCTGTAATATACCACAAAAATTTTTTAAAGGACATTATTTCAAATAATTGTATTCCTACTACATATTCTGAGCTCCTCACTGTTTAATATTTATTTAAGTGTATTTGAAATATATAATATATATAGATTAACATATAAATATAATTGTGTTTATAATATAAAATAAAATAGCCCATATTTGAAGGAAATTGACTACTTTAAAACAATATTTATTATCAGGATAAAAATTGCTAGATATTTTGTGAGGGAAATTATAAATTATAACAAAAAACATCAAAGATATTGTATATGCTGCTATGTAGGTATTCTGGGTAAATACATAGTTTATAATTCAACTAAATTGGCTTATCTTTGAAGACATATAGGAGTAAAGACATCCTATACTCTACCATACCAACTAATTATATGTGCTTGGAACAAAGGAAAAACTAACCTAGAACTGAAGTTTTCTTTAAAGTACTTAAAATATATCTTAGTTCTTGAACAAGTTTGTGATAGGGAACCCAGACATCTGCATTATGCAGTAAGAATTTTGATATCAAAAATTGAAGAATTACAGAACAATAATTTCTTTCATAAACAAAGTTTAAACATGGCAGAATTTAGGATCTTGAATTAAAATGTATCCTGGTGATCCCAAGAAGATGGATTAATTGTAGAATTAATTTGCTATTTTATTTATTTGTTAAGTCATTCTGTTGAATCAGAGTATTTGGCACTGGCCAACTCATCTTCAGCCTGGGGTGTCTCTAAATCTTTTATCCTTGGGTATTTTTTCCTTCTCTGTGATTTAATTTTGAAAGTAGCACTTACTCAAAAAAATATTAATCTCCTTGTTTTACTTGCATTAGTAGGGAGGGAATGGCAGCTTCTGCTTAAAATTACCCAATAAGCTCTAGATGTTTTGATCCCAACTCTTCAGTGTTACCACTTACAGTATCTGTTCCTCTAAAAAATTTGATGGATAGGCTTGTAGTTAGTATAATTTACCTATCTTGCTAGATGAATTAAGTGAAACTCATGGTGATTTGAATATTACAAATCAGTTCAATATTTTTAAAGACAGAGGAAAATATTGAAATTATAAAAATGTCTCAAGTCATCCACAGTGTTTTTTTTCCTGTAATTACTCACATGCATCTTATATTAATATTAATACATTAAATCCTCTGGTCATAATGCTACCTGATTTGAAATCTCTATTCTGTCACAAGCCTTAAGTCTTCTTCATATTCTTAAGTGCCTGTAAACCAGTTTGAGAATCACAATTTTTCTCTTTAGTTTAGAAGGAAAAATTAAAGCATAGAAAAGTAACATCAATATCTAAGCCTGGACAAAGAAAAACAGGTTATGAATTTGGAGGTAGTGCCAACATTATTTTATCATTTCTTGTCTTCTTTTTTGAAACATTATTGCTCCTGCTAAGGGCTGTCTCACTAACTCAAATTGTTACAATGGAGAAACACATACTGGAATATGACAAATATGCTTGTTCTCCCCTAGTCCTACCTTCCCTCTCTCTCCTCTTCATTTCAGTCCCCACCCCCATACAATAAGGTTACTATATTAATAAGACAGAGCGATGCCAGCTGTTCTTCCTTCCATTGTCAACACTGAAACAAGGGCAGAACAAGCAACAGATAGCAGCTGCAGTTATTGGCACAGAGAAAAAGAGAATGGGGTCAAAGATGCTCAGCAGAGAAATGACAGAGATAGCAAGAAAATTAGGCCAAGTAGCAGCAGTGTAGCCAACTGTGGCTGTGATAAGAATGAACGTAGGCACTGAAATGTGAGAGCATTTCCAGCTGACACCTTCTGATATCACAGAGACTCCACACACATGTAAACTTTAATTACTGCTCACTCTTGAAAATAAAATGTGGTCAAGAAAGACTTTGATAATAGGATATAAAAAGGCTTTTCCTCCTGTATTATGTAATGTTGATTAAGTATATATATTTACTAATAAAATATATATTTTACTAATAAAAATATATTTTGCTTGTATATATAACTAATAAAATATATATTGTATATATATATAATTTTTTTACTAACATTTCCTTGAAACATATCTTTCACACACTTACTATACAAGACAAACAGCAAAGAAAAATTATCAGATTAAAAAAAACTATAGATATTAGGCTCTTGGAGAATCTTTCAAACTTGAGGATGAAATGTTTCATGTGAATGTGACATTGTAAAATAATACCTAGATACAAGAATAAACAGTCAAGCGGTTGATTGCCATAGTGCTAATAAAAGTATAAATGATTCCTAAAATATTTGAAGTTTAAAATATTTTTACATTAAATACAAACATAAAATATCTCATTTATTATGTTTTCTAAAATAGTCCTATATCTAGAATATTGTGCTATTATTTTTACCCATTTGAATATGTTTTATCCACTATTTAATACACTTGAGAAAATTTTAAAGCTAATAATCATCGACCTGGAATAATAACAATAATGATAACTAGAAGAAACATTTATGGAGCCCTCATTTTGTGCTAGACATTGCCAAGTATTTTAGAACATTGGATCTACTAAAATTTCACTTGTATAAATGTCTCTAATCAAGTTAATTTCTAAAATAGCTTAATATACAAAAGCAAAATAAAGCAAGCACGTGTTAAAAAGTATAAGAGAGTAATCAAACACTGTATAGTAAGATAATAATGTTCTAAAAGTAAATTGACAAGCAGAACATCTACTTTTTTTAAGTACTACATGAAATATTTTCGGGTTAGGCTCTGTAGCCAAAATTGTCTTTCTGGCCAAATCTGTACCAATCTTATGTATATATAGGCAGGAAGGAAAGGATGCTCAGTGAACCACAAAGGCATGAAAAACGGACGGCAGATTATCTTCTATCTATTATAATAAGTTCTTTCCAGTGTCAGTTTTGCTCCAATTTAATGCTTATAATTTAATAGGCATAAGAGGCCTAAGGCATAATTTAGTCTTTATTTTGATATAATCATATACTATGAAAAATAAGATTTTGTGAATGCACTGCTTTTATTCCTGGAAGTTCACATAGGCTGATAAGCCAGGTAACACTATCTTTTAGGAAATTCTATTGTGCAAAATAATATTCAACAGATGGATAAAGGAAGATAATTGAAAACCCATATTAACTGAATTCCAGCAGCATGGTGTAATGAGTTTCCACAATACATATTTCCCCTTAAGATTAAATAGTAAACTACAAGACAATTTGTCTTATAAACTTTCCTGGGAATTGAAATTTGAATTAAGCCTACCTTGGTAATAAATAAAATACTCAAATGCTTACTATATGTAAAAAATAAAATCCAGCATAAAAATGCTTATTGTAGTATCTCCAGGATAAAAACTAAATAATGAATATGTAGAAAATAACTTTTACCTTTGAAGGGTAAACCGAAAATAAAATTCGAAGGTCCCCAACCATCTGAATGGACTTCCTCCTCAGCCAGGACTCTTAAAATTTAACCTGAGAGGCTGTTTCAGGCCATGATGGGAGATGGGGATGGAACATGCCTCATTATAACCCTCTGACATTAATGTCAACACAGACTTTAAGTCTGGTAAGAAAAATTTTACAACCTATTCTTTCTGAAGCTTGTTAGCTAAAAGCTTCATCTGCATAGTAAAACTTTGGTCTCTAAAATGTCTTATCGCAACCAAGACAGTCCTTTCTATTGATCCCAGGTCTTTAGACAAACTCAACCAACAACCAGAAAATGTTTAAATTTACCTATATAGCCTGGTAACCAACCCCCCTCACCCTGACTTTGAATTGTCCTGCCTTTCTAGAGCAAATCAATGTATTTCTTGAACGTGTTTGATTGATGTCTCATGCCTCCCCAGAATGTATAAAACCTAGCTGTACCCTGACCACCCGGGGAACATGTTCTCTTGACCTCCTGAGGGCTGTGTCACGGCCATGGTCACTCATATTTAGATCAGAATAAATCTCTACAAATATTTTACAGAGTTTGACTCTTTTCACTGACAGAGAAATATAGCTTGTATATGTTTTCTAATTTGGCTGTTTTTCGTTCATACACTTCAATGTCTTTCTTAATCAGATTGTACATCACAATACATTCTCGTCTAGTATTGTAAATATTTTTATAATCATATGTTACACAAAGTTAACCAAACCCATCATGTATTAATATTTCCTGGCCCGGACGTGGTGGCTCAAACCTGTAATCCCAGCACTTTGGGAGGCCAAGATGGGTGGATCATGAGGTCAGGAGATCGAGACCATCCTAGCTAACATGGTGAAACTCCGTCTCTGCCAAAAATACAAAAATTAGCCGGAGGTGGTGGCAGGCAGACGCCTGTAATACCAGCTACTAGGGAGGCTGAGGCAGGAGAATCGCTTGAACTTGGAAGGGGGAGGTTGCCGTAAGCCGAGATCACGCCACTGCACTCTAGCCTGGGCAACAGAACGAGACTCTGTCTCAAAAAAAGAAAAAAAAAAAAAATGTCCTGGATGTTTCCTAGGCTTGATATTCTCTTAAATCTCCAGCTATGGAAGTGTCACTACAACCATCAAAGATCAGCTCAATGTTCATTACCTCAATAGAGACGACTTGTTTCTGTGTCTGCAGTCTCATCTCGCCTCGCTTATGTGCATATAACAGCAATTATTTTATTCTACTATGTATTATTGTTGCCCTTCACTCCTACCTGCACTCAACTTCCTTTCTGAAAGAAGGACTTCAAGAATTTCTGAAAATAGAGAATTGATGTATTCAGTGTTGACCACATGCTAGCCACCTGTTTCTTTGTTCCTCAAGAAATACTGAAAAGGTGAAAGCATAAATGAACAAACCCATTGTTCTCTGTGGAATTTTTATTCTCCTAACCATAAAAGCTCTTAGTCACCTTCCAAACAATGTAAATTACTCTCTTCTAATGTACAATTAAGAAATAGTTAAGTCAAGGGTAATACTCCCTTGGTATTCACTTACTTTGTAAGGTAACTAGCTTTACACACATTTGAATTACAGAAGTCAAATAATTATAGCCATTTCAAAGTGTATGCATGAAATTAAATCAGCTTGGTTCAATACAAATATTCAATTCAAATACAAAAAAAATATACAGCAAAATATTCAATCCATGGGAGGTTCTTCCTAAACAGTTTCAGTATGTATGGGAATTTAATGTGACTCTAATGTGTGAGATTGCAGGCTCTCAAGGCAAAGGCAAAATTAACTCTAACGGATAATGCCAAAATGCTTTCCAAAGGGCAGTAAAACGAATACTACTGCTGGCAATGTAGGACAATTCCTATGTTTTCATATCTCACCAAGTCTTGGTAATATGCAACTTTTTAACTTTTGGTATTATAGTGGATGTGAAATAGCATTCTCTAGTATTTTAGATATTTCTCTATTATTTTAAGGTACGTTTTCTTCATAATTAACGAGGATTAGCATCTTTACATAATTCGTAGTGATACTTCATTTTTCCTTGTCTTTGAAATGCCTTCTTAAACTTATAGGCTAGTTTTTGGGGGGTTGACTTTATTTATTTATGATAATGAGTTTCTGTCAGTTATTTGTGTTGACAATAACTTTAGGCAAATTTTTAGGATTACAACTTCTTAATCATACAGGGTCCTCTGGTGTTTTATTTTGCATTGTGAAACATAACTCTGAAATTACATTTTGACATTAATATTAGTATAATTATAACTTGCACGATAATGGCTGAACTATGTATATTATACACACGCAGAATCCTTACTTTATAGTAAGAAATTATATTTACAAACACATTTTGACCTGTTAGGGCATGTTTGAGATAAAAGTAGAAATATTTTATTCATTAATAATCTGATTCTACTAAAATTTCACTACTGTAGAATGTTTCCAAAGGTATTATTCTTTATACCAGAGTTGAGTATGACCATATGTATTAAACAGACAGTACATCAATTTAGGGGAAAGATATTCAAATGGGCCTACCATTTTACTGCATGAGATAGAAAAGTATCTTTAAAGACATTTCCTATTTAACAACATTTCATATTTAACATAAATATAAAATGCACATATAGTTGGGATATAAAGCAAATAAGGAGGAAGAACAATAATCAAACTGTCTGACTTACTCTATCTGACTCATTCAGACACAGTCAGCCTTTATCAGAATTCAGGTATTTGGGTAAACAGGACAAAGGAAACACAGTTGTATAATCTGGGCTGTTGGCACACAGTTAATAAAAATACATGGCATAAATTAGACTTCACAAAACTTTGAGAAAACACCTCACTTCGCCCCCTTACCCCAGAGTCTGGGCATTTCAAAGATATATTTGTTTCGTTAACTCTTTGAACATTTATGCCATTATCTGACCGAATTCCTATAACAGAGAACACTAAGAGAATCATAAAGCAATGATAATTCTACTTTTGTTAAACTTAAGAACACAGTTATTTGTTAAAGAATTAACTAGGTTTGAAACCTTTGGAATTATAAAACCTCAAAGAGAGTCCTAACATTTTCTCCTGAACACAAGCAATACAACGCTAGTATGTAAATATTTTTAAGTTTCATAGAGATTGTATACTCAGCACTGTCGCTATATGTAAGTGTATTCAGTCCACATGCCTAAAGTTATATAAATAAGATTTCATCACCATTGTCAACTTATCCTAAAATAAATTAGTCACACTGGCATTGTGTAATATGAGATAGGAGGTCCATTAAAGGTATATAATGCCTTGCGGAGAAAATTTAGGCAATAGATCAAAATAAGAAAGCATTACTTCTTATCTTGTTGTATAGACAATAAAGATGCTCAATAGTTTATGGCTGCTGAAAACCTGTCAATTTAGTGACATTCAGATCACATAGCATCTTGTTAGATAATAAAGCTCTGCTTTTGTGCAAAAAGTGGCGACATGTTAGAAACAGATCTATTTTATGATGTTGAAGGGTATTATTTTAAAAATATAGTCTTCAGATACAGAAATCACAAGACAAGTATTTTCAGTATGTTCTGGGTCAAAAGATGAAAAGATTTACAGAACAAGTTACCTCACAGGGTGTGACAATGACATTGACCAAATTGAGACGCATGAATATTGGAATTTATTATAAATAATTAAAGCTTATAAAATAGTAAATGCTTATCAAGCATGGTTAACCTCGAGATGACTCTTCATCTTAAGACATTTTATTTCATAATAACCTTATCGCTACATAAATGTCTATATCAAATATTAAACAAGTAATTTGGGGCTTTTCAAAAAGAAATACAAATTATTAATTTCTGATTTAAATTATAATTAGTATATATCCTCTATTGAATTATATTTAATAAAATATATGAAAACTAATATTTTTAAACATTGATTTATTTTTTCCATAAATATTTGTTTTTATTTGGTTCTATTTGACTCTAGCTCTTAGCTCATGTCTATCAGGATAAAATCCTATCAGGCTGTGAAATCTGCACTTTATCTTTATGGATTTTTGGTGTCTGTTATTATTCTACCTATCTCACAGTTATTGAGTGTAAAAACAAAACAAAACAATTATTAATCTGATGACTGCTGCACCTAATATTGGTTGAGTCTAGAAATAATTACTAATTGATGACTTTTGCATTTGGCTTCATTTATAGTTCTTTATACACTATATTATTCAACTGTTTATATTATCTTCCTAGCCTCTGTAGAGATTAATAAGATCCTATGTAAGTGGTCTCATTAAATCCATGCAACCTGCCTTTCGAAGTATTTCCCCATTCTATAGAAATAGAAAGTAAATGAAGACTAAAGGGATTAATTAATTTGTTTATGTTATCAGAATCTATTCTATTTCTAAAGTTTATGATAGTCATATTCATGCTATCTTTATAGGTAAAAAGACCACATTTTAATCTATTTTAAGACCCTTTTTTCTACTTCTGAAATAGGAAGATACCTCATAACCATTCATATGTTTTCCAAATTTTCTTTTCAAGATAGTAGGAAACAAATGGCTGGATTTTACAATATTGCTAAATCTTAGTATTAGCAATTATGCTTATTTCATTTTAATAATAATTATTAACATACATAAATATTGTTTAAATAATTTATTTATTCAAATAATCTTGTTTTAGCCATTTGAAACGTGTTTTTAAAAAATCTTCAAATTGTTGTATTTTATAATAAATTATGAACCATCAAAATATTAATTTTTTACACATACAGCCAACTAATGTTAATTTATTGGAGCTAATTCTAAAGTAAGAATTATTACAATAAGGTAATATTTCCAATTGCTTGTGACAATAATTTAAAAACGGTGTATCTAGCCTTATAGTATATTTATTATATTTAGACTATAAAATTCTATTATAGTATATTTAGATATACTCTGATACTCTCAAACAGCTGGATTAGTCATATTCCTTACTAAAATCATAGCAAGGTATGAGTCAGTCGGTTCTTAGCACTTAATGCAGCCAGTAGCTTAAAAGCTTTCTATAGAAGCTTATGTTCACACCACTTTTTATTTACCTTCGTATTGAGGATGAATCATTATTACCTGGGAATTGACTTCCCTTGGGAATGAAAATGTGTCAAGTGCTTATGTTATGTACAAGACGTTTTCGAATAAATAATGTGTTACCATTATCTAAATCCCTTTACATAATTTATATCTTCTCTTACTCCCTGTTGTGAGCAACCACACAATCCTCTATGGTCCACTTCTACTGTTCTTTGCATTTAAATTCTCCCTGTATATCACTCTATTAAATCTTAGTTATGAAAACCTATCCCTAATGTAACTGTAGAGTATATTATTTTGAAGCACATTTTTTTTGTAGTTCAGTTTCTCACATGAGAAAACTTCCATTGATATTTGTTGACAAAGTTAGACACTGTAAATCAAAGTTTCCCACTTCAAAGATTAGGGTAGAAGCAAAACACAAACTCCTTAGCCATATGATGCTTTGCATGAATTGTTCTCTCAATAGTATCATATTTCTGGCAAATGTAGTGTAGGAAAAAATGTGATTCATACTACTCTGAGCTCTCTATTATGAAAAAAATAGCTGGATGATTACTCCGAAGCTGTATCCAAACAAAGTAAGTCTTTGCTGTGTTATTTGCCCCCAAAGTTACAAATCTTTTCCCATTTTTGTTGCTGTCTACATGGGATTCAATACCTCTCTCCTCTGCATCTTTCAAAAACAGAGGAAAAGTGCATTACAGAATAATTCTCTAATATATAATAGAAGTATAAATTGACTCAATGTAAAGGGGACTAAAGTGTAGCTTCTGCTTTGATTGTGACAAAAGTGAACTCTAGAAAAAGATTTTGAAATTTATTTAAAGTATCTTAATATCTACACTAATAATAAAATGTATATTCAATCAGTGGAGTCCATTTTTTAAATGTTGAGATAATATTTCATATTTGAATGCATAAAAATAGATGCCCCTACATACTCATGTCTACCTATAGCTATGTTATCAATATTTATATGCATTATTATAAAACTCTGATTTCTAGCAATCATTGGGTTTTCTAGGCTTTTGAGGAATATATTTTTGTCAATGTTTTTAGCAGCAAGAAATTATTTTTAGAAAACAAATGTGAGTCAGAGGAAGAGCTACTTTATGTCTCACACTATGACAAGGGCCTTATATATAATATCTAAACAGAAATCTCTTGATGTATTAGTATTTATTTCATACTAGAGATAAGAAAACTAAAGCTCAGAGAGTCATGCAGTACCCCCACATCAGAGAGGTGTTGCGTGATTCCAACCCAAATTTTGCAAAAAATAAATTTATACTCTTCTGTTACAACAATTTGCTTTTTCATTTAAAAATTGTATCCTATCACTACTGAAAACAATCTCCAAAATTATTTTTGGTAGATTTATACAAGTCAATAATTTCCTAATATGTGCAAATAAGAAGAGTATATTTATTACTAATGGGTCTTTGATTGGTTCTTTTGGCATTTTTGAAAATATCTTTCCAGACACACAATAAAAGTGGGGGGACTTCAACACCCCACTGACAACATTAGACAGATCACTGCAGCAGAAAACTGAAAAAGAAATTATGGACTTAAAATTGACAACTGACCAACGGGTCCTAATAAACAGCTACAGAATACTCCACCAAATCACCACAGAATATACATTCTTCTCATTTGCACATGGATTGACCACATGCTTTGCTGTAACACAAGTCTTAATAAATTTAAAAAAATCAAAATAATATCAAGCACTCTCTCAAACCACATTGCAAAGAAGATAGAAATCAATACCAAGAAGATCTCTCAAAACAACACAAATACAGAGAAATTAAAAAACTTGCTTCGGAATAACTCTTGAGTGAACAATAAAATTAAGGCAGAAATAAAAAAATTTTTGAAATTAATGAAAATAGAAACACAACTTAAAATCTTTGGGATGCTGCTTAAGCAGTGCTAAGAGAAAAGTATGTAGTGGTAAACAACTGCATCAAGAGGTTAGAAAGACCTCGAGTTAGCAATCCAACATCAGACCTAGAGGAACTAGAAAAAAAAAAAAAAGAGCAATCCAATTCCAAAGCTAATAGAAGAAAATAACTAGAATGAGAGAACTGAACAAAATTGAGAACCAAAAGTCCTTACAAAAGATTAATGAAAGGAAGAGTTTGTTTTTTAAAAGAATAAAAAAGATTGACCAATAGCTAGATTAATGAAGGAAAAGAAAAAGAGAAGATCCAAGTGAGTGCAATCAGAAAAGCCAAAGATAACATTACAAATGATCCCTCAGAAGTACAAAAGATCCTCAGAGACTGTTATGAACACCTCTATGCACATTAATTACAAAATCAAGACAAAATGTATGAATTCCTGGGAACACATAACCCTTCAAGATTGAACAAGAAGGAAAGTGAAAACCTTACCAGACCAATAAGTTTGGAAACTGAGTAAGTAAATAATACAAAATGTACCGACCAAAAAGAGCCCTGGACCAGAAGAATGAATAGCCGAAGTCTACCAGACACAAAAAAGTACTGATACCAATCCTACTGAAACTATTCAGTAGGAGGAGGGCCTTCTCTCTAACTGATTCTATGAAGGCACCATCATCCTGATACCAAAATCTCACAGAGACATAAGAACAACCACAAAAAAGAAAACTTCAGGATAATATATCTGATGTACACAGATGCAAAAATCCTCAATAAAGTACTAACAAACTGAATCCAGTAGAACCTCAAAAAGTTAATTCATCATGATCAAGTAAGTTTTATTCTTGAATTCAAGGGTGGTTCAACATATGCAAATCAACAAATGCAATTCACCACATAAATAGAATTAAAAACAAAGATCATATGATCTCTCAATAGATGCAGGAAAAGCCTTTGATAAAATCCAATATTCATTCAGGGTAAAACCTCAGCAGAATAGACATCAAAGGAACATACCTTAAAATACTAAGATCCACCTATGACAGACCCACAGCCAACATCATACTGAATGGACAAAAGATAGAAGCATTTCTCTTGAGAACTGGAACAAGAAAAGAATGCCCACTCTCACTACTTCTGTTCAACATAGTACTGGAAGTCCTACCCAGAGCAATCAGGAAGGAGAAAGAAATAAAAGACATCCAAATAGGAAAAGAAGAAGTCAAAGTATCTCTCTTTGCTGGGAATATGATCCTATACATAAAAAAAAAAACCCTAATGATGTTGCAAAAAGCTTCATGGAACTGACAAATTCAGTAAAGTTTCAGGATACAAAATCAATGTACAAAAACTAGCAACATTTCTAGATACCAATACCATTGTAGTTGATACCAAATTGAAAACACAATTCCATTTATAATAGCTAAAAATGTATGTAATACCTAGGAATTTATTTAACCAATGATGTGAAAGATCTCTAAAAGAGTAACTACAAAGCACTGCTGAAAGAAATCAGAGATGACACAAATGAACAGAAAAGTATTTCATGCTCACGTACTGGAAGAATCAATATTGCTAAAATGGCCATGCTATCCAAAGCAATTTACAGATTAAAAGATGTCCCTACCAAGATACCAATGTCATATCTCACAGTATTAGAAAAATCTATCCTCAAATTCATTTGGAACCAAAAGAGAGCACGAGTAGCCAAAGAATCCTAAGGAAAAAGGACAAATCCATAGGCATCATAATATACTGCAGGGAGACAGTAACCATAACAGCATGGTACTGGTATAAAAACAGACACAAAGAGCAATGGAATGAAACAGACACCCCAGAAATAAACCCATACACTTACAACCATCTTATCTTTGACAAAATAGACCAAAAAAAAAGCAACAGGGAAGGGACTCCCTATTCAATAAATGGTCCTGGGATAACTGGCTAGCCACATGCAGAAGAATGAAACTGTACCACTACCTCTTACCGTACACACAAATTAACTCAAGATGGGTTAAAGATTTCCGTGTAAGACCTTAAATTATAAGAATTCTAAAAGTAAACATGGAAAATACCCTTCTCCACATTGGTTTTGGCAGAGAATTTATGGCTAAGTCCCCGAAAGCAATCGCAAGAAAATAATAATTGACAAGAGTACCTAAAGAGCTTCTGTACAGAAAAAAAAAAACTACTAACAAAGTGAACAGACAGCCTGCCGAATGGGAGAAAATACATGTAAACTATGCAAGCAATAAAAGTCTGATATCCAGAATCTACAAGGATCTCAAATCAATAAGCAAAAATCGAATAATCCAGTTTAAAAATGGGCAAAGCATAAGAACAGACACTTACTGAAAGAGCCATACAAATAGTCAGCAAACATATGAAAAATGTTCCACATCACCACTCTGATTTGCATCAGAGAAATGCAAGTCAAAACTGCTATGAGATATCATCACACACTAGTCTGAATGACTATTATTAAAAAGTCAAAAAACAGTAGATGCTGGCAGGGCTATGGAGAAAAGAGAATGCTTATATCCAGTTGGTAGGAGGGCAAACTTGTTCAGCCACTGTGGAAAGCAGTTTGGAGATTTCTCATAGAACTTAAAACAGACGTACTATTTGACCCAGCAATCCCATTACTGGGTTTGAATCCAAAATAAGAGAAATCATTCTACCGAAAAGACACATGTACTTGCAAGTTTGTTGCAGCACTATTCACAATAGCAAAGACATGGAATCAATCTAGGTGCCTATAAACGGTGGGTTGGTTAAAGAAACTGTGGTACACATACATCATGGAATACTATGCAGCCTTAAAGAAGGATGAAATCATAGTCTTTGCAACAAAATGAATGAAGCTAGAGGCCATTATCCTAAGTGAATTAATGCAAGAACAGAAACCAAATACCACATGTTCTCACTTATAGGTAGGAGCTAAATATGGAATACACATAGACATAAAGATGGGAAAAAGAGATACTGGGGACTACTAAAGGAGTGAGGTATGAAAGAAGGCATGGACTGAAAGACAGTCTATTGGGTACTGTGCTCACTACCTGGATGATGTGATCACTTGTACCGAAAACCTCAGCATCAAGCAATATACCCATATAACACGCCTGCACATGCACTCTTTATAATAAAATTTGAAATTATTGAAAAAATAAAATTAAAAAAGAAGGAAAATATCTAGCATTCCAAAATACAAATGTGCCATGTATATCTAGTATTGGTCTCTTTCCACGAAATTACTAGAAAAGAACCCAGATCCATAATCCTTAAGATGGGGGTTACAAAAGGTGGTAATTTTCACTATTATGAAATCCACCAGATTTTGGTTTTCTTTTGTTATACAGAGTTCTGGCATCTAACTATTAGGAGGCATCCTAAGGGAAACTGTCTTCTGTCAAGTTATTACATTGTTACATTTTTACATAATAATATTATTATTACATTATTACATTTTCTGTTTATACTTTCCCACAGTTGCTAATATTCTATTTGGTTTACTTATTTAGTATTGTCCTGATTTTAATTACGTGCATTATTATTTTTTAAACGGGCACTTTTACTTCAACAAGATTTAAACCTTGTTGAAAATTTAATCCTGTTAAATCTTCTCCTAAAATTTTTCTAGAATTCACACACTAAAAAGTTGTATGATAGTTGATAAAGGGAGCTTTGGCTAGGTGTTTTACGGTTGTAACTAGGGAAATAAATTTAAAAGTACATAACAAACATTAAAATAAAGTAAGAATATAGAGTTGATATTAAAATCTGTTTCACAAACATCATAATAAGGACAAAGAAGGCAAACATTTTTAATTCCTTGCCGCCTAAAATTAATTTTTCACAGAAAGTGAATTCCAACTTAGTATTGGCTGTACCACATAAAAGGAATAGAGTAAGGGAATTATGGTGGACCTTATGCAGGCCATTAAATCCAGCTTTTTTTTTTTTCTTTTTTCTACCTAAAGACTTTCTTTTTTAAATATTTCTTTACAATGATGGTTGTCCTAACCAGAAAAAATGAAGATAATGATACGTTAGTAGTTGGGACCTGGGTAAGGTCCTCCTTTCTTAACGGATCCACTCATGTCAATATGCACTAAGAGACTTAAGAAAGAATAGGAAGACTACTGGCTGGGTCAATGCTTTAACCTTGTTCAAACACTGGATTCAGAAAAATGGGCCTGTCAAGTTAGAGGGTCCAATAACATCAGACTCTTGAAAAACATATATTAATAGCAGTGTAACAAGTCGGATTGAAGAGCAGAGAGCAAGGGAAGTAGTCGTTTCAAGAACATCCAGACCCTATCCCAAAACAGTCACACTGTGGCATGTGTGGACCGAGGGAAGAAAATGCCTGTTTGTTTGCTTGCAAAGAGTGCACTTGATACATGCTGTAATAGTAGTTTGAGCTCCAAACAATTCAGCTATCATAAAAAGCAATCCATCCTCAGCATCTTCACCCTATCTGTATCCCTTTTGCCAAGTAATTAAAGAAAATAAAAGAGAACAAGTCATTTTGGGTATAACTCCAGGAGACAATCAGACAACATGAACCATGATGGCAACGATTTTTAGCACTAAACCAAGAACAGCCACAGTGTGGTTTTTGTGTCGGGGCAGTGAGTGCCTTGGAGTGGCAGTTACCACTGAACCTTCTGTAGAGAAGGATGCTGTAGAGGTCTTAATCCAGTGACTTCAATGTAACTGACAGGAAAAGAAATATAGTAATGTATTCTACCTAGACGATACATGTTGGATACATTTGGGGGCCTTGAATTCCTCACATTTAATTGAGGGGAGGGATTTTGCAAGAGATATAAATTCCTCCAAGAGCAAATGGGAAGACAGGACCTGAAACACCATATGTACTTGCAAAAAAATAAAATCTAGTGTTGTAATGAAAATTTCACAACTTTTTTTCATCTTTAAATCTGCTTTTAGTATTTCAAGATTTTTATCCTTCCTACATATAAAATCTATTTGTTATAATGCATTGTGCAATTCACAGTTTTCTGGTGCCTTTACTTTTTTAAAAAAGCTGTAAAAATGTATGTTGAGTATGGTGTGTGTCTGCTAGCGGGGGGCGGTTCAATACATACGGGTCTTTCTAGCAGAGTCTTCCACAAAAAGAGAAGAGATGTCTTCATCCACTCCTGCTTCATTCTTTGCGATACAAGTGTATGCTCCAGTATCTTCATAGCGCACATTGCTTATGTGAACCTCACTGCCATTTGCTGAAAAAGAAGGGAAATGAAACTTGTAAACGACAATTTCAGTTTTGGAACAGTGCTTTCTGATTACACAGTCAAACAGTTCTCTTGGCTTGTCCTAATTAAACTGTTTCCCTTCCTACTTCCATACTTTGAAGACATGCCAAATTATTCCAGAAGCATACAAGTGTTCATAAACCATGCTGTCATCCTATAAGACAGCCCAATACTCTATATCAAATGCATATTTTATGTTTCATATCATTTCCTATATTCTACATTGTATATGAGGTATTTCATATTGATAAGTATAATTTCAGTTATATATTTACTTATAATATTCAGAACCTACATTCCCCTAAGCTTTTTTGGAAATCTAATAATACCAATATGATTAGCTTGCAGGTAAATACATATGAAAGATGTTTTCAAAGAGCAATTAACTGAGCTAAATCATACAGGTATACTATTGCCATTCATCAAGCTTATTATTATTATTACTATTATTTTGAGACAGAGTCTCACTCTGTCGCCCATGCTGGAGTGCAGTGGCGTGATCTCGACTCCCTGAAACCTCCTCCTCCCAGGTTCAAGCAATTCTCCTGCCTCAGCTTCCCGAGTAGCTGGGACTACAGGCCCACACTGCCACCCCTGGCTAATTTTTTTTGTTTTCAGTAGAGATGGGGTTTCACCATGTTTGCCAGGCTGGTCTCGAACTCCTGATCTCAGGTGATCTGCCTGCCTTGGCCTCCCAAAGGGCTGGGATTACAGGCGTGAGCCACCGCACCCGGCAGTTGAGTGTTTGTTGTAGTCATTTGTTTAAGTTTCTCTTTCTTTTCTTTTTTTTGTTTTCTTTCTGTGTGTATGTGTGTGTGCATGCCTGTGTGTGTGTGTGTTTGTGTACATAGTTGTGTCTGTGTGTTCCATGTTGTTCAGTTACAAGAACCACACATACAGTAGAATGGGACATGACTATCTGTGACAGGTAGAAGGCAACGTAATCAGTGTGGTTTGGGAAAACAAGGGTAGAAAGCCAATGAGAAAAGAGCTTGATTGCTGTTGCTAGGAGCCCAGTAGCTCCCAAGGGATGTGAGATATGGAGAGGCAGTGGATGTGGATGTTTGAGAGAGATAATCATTTGAATAACTTGAACTTCTTTCTTTATTTGCAAATGCTTACTACACACCCTCATTCCTCGCATCATTCATTGAGAATCACTACTCCAAAAAAGGGATTGGCAGGTTTTCATTTTGTTGCAACAGGCCAGGTGTAAATAATTTAGGCTTTGTGGGCCACACAGTTTCTGCGGTAACTACTAACCTCTGCCATAGCAGCATTAAAGCAGCTACACAATATGTTTTGAAAAATGAGTGCTACTGTATTCTAAAGACAAACCAACAACAACAAGGAGGAAAAAAAAGCAAAAACAAAAACAAAAACAAAACCCACCTTTATTTCAGAAAACAGACAGCTATCTAGATATGGTCTGTGGGTCTTAGTTTATAGGAACCTGCTCTAAAGATAGGTAGTAAACAATGTATTTACATTTGCTTCACCTTCTTGTTTTATATAAGATACGGCTTCCTCCAAAATCACACCTATTTTTTTTTTTCTCAGGATCCACACACTTAACAGCCTAAATTCTCTGGGTTTTGTTTTGAAATATCAAATAAATTTCTTCCTTCTTAAAATGCTGTCTCCCAATATTTTTACATGTTCTCCTAACCTATATGTCCTGTTGTCTTTCCTTCTCTTCCTATGTGATCTAGCATTCCTAGATGTTGCCACTCTATTGCCAGAACTACCATTCCCTTTATCTATTTACCATCCTGACACATCTGCCTTCCTAACTTCTAGAACTAGAGTAAGCTAACCCATCTCTGCATCTGGTGTCCCTGCACCTAGTTCTTTGAGTAAGTTATGAGACTATTGCATAAGCAAGTTTATAATTTTCAGATTCACAGTTTTCAATTCCTAGGACATTCAAAACCACTTGCTATTCATTTCACTTGACCTTTCCAGTTAGATGCCTTTCATATCCACCTCTACTTTTACTTCAAATCTTTATATTCTTTGTTTGATGTTTCCCATCATAATAGTAACTTCACTCTCAGCAAGTGATCTTGCTCTTTCAATCGTGAGGTAAATAGAAGTGATCAGAAAGCAGCCTCAAAACTTTCTGTTCCTAGTTTCACCTTGATTTACTTCTCACAGGAAATTTTCTGTTTCTTTCCAAGGCAAATCTCCCCTTATTTCTTATTGATTTCTATGACTCTTCCTGCAGCCTTCATCCTTCTCATTTCTCCCTACTGAACCTTCTCAGATTGATGAATTATCCAAGAAGAAATATCTCCGTCAGTTCTAAGCCTCCCCACCAGGAGCTGGCCAAAAAAGATTTTTGTATTTCTTGTCTCCTTTTCATTTCTAAACACATTGAAAACTGATTGTTACTGATACTGTTTTGCTAAATGTCACAAGAACATGCTCATCACTTGAAGTAAACACTTATCAATGTCTTTTATTGAACTTTCTAGGCATTTGCCATTGTCAAACTCTTTATTTTAACTTTCTCTTCTTCCATACTATCACCTAGTTTCCTGTCTTTTGATGAATTTTAGTCTCTTTCTATTATTTTCTTCACTTGTCTGTTAATAAAATATTTGTGCTTTCTTAGGATTTTACTCTCTCTAATTCACATATTATCCCAGCCATTGCCATAGGTATTAAATTAGTGTCTGGACTTGGACTTCACATACAAACACTAAAGAAGCATCTGATGAATAAGTAGATAATTAAATAGTTATTAAGCCACATGGCGTTTATACCCCATGTGCTTAGAATTATCTCTTCTCTCCTTTTATTTTTTGTCATATTCTCATAAAACTTTAGCTATTTTTCCCTGTTGTAAAAACTGACAGTAATTTCTTCGCAGTCTGGAGTGTAACAACTTCAAAAATGCATTGTCATGTATATTCCTGAGAGAAAAATTTGACATACTTTTATAATATGGTTTATTGCTATTAAATGGACAAGAGACAAAGTCAGAAGCTATTTAGATTTTTATTCATTTCATTTCTGTTAATCAGATAAGTCTTCTCCTCTCACATTATAGACCGCTCGAGGTAATCACTAGATATGTGTGCAAATGTGTCTGACCTATGTATGCACATTAGTGATTTCTAGGGTTAAAGTTTTTAAAGTTTAAGGACAGTTTCACAGACATGTCTCTATTGACTTGCAAGAATAAGTAAAAGTTTTAAAAAGTTTTATTTAAAAATGTATAATTATATATATTCACTATTAAAGTGGAATAATAATAGAAATCTATGTAATAAAGTGACAAAATATGTTCATGTTTAATAGTATAAATTAAAGAAAATTAAAGTTATAAAATAAGAACTATAATGCCCACGAAGAAGATAATCCAGTAAAATGAGTGTTGTCTGTTACCCCAACAATGAAAAAAAATTTGTGCTTTTTTTTAAAGCTAATATAATTAATATATTATATGCAACTGCTTTTGGACTATTTAAATGATTTGATCTTACAAATCTTGCCTGCTTTTATTTATTTTCCACATATTTGGGATTATTATTATCTAATATACAGTAATTTATTCATGTCTACACATTAGAATATTAGAATATGTACAATATTTTGTATATTAGAATGTAATACAAAACTTTAAAAAATGTAAATGGAAAACATTTAGTAACTTTTTGATATTTTTCTCCCTTCATTTAGAAAATATGCTAAAAATTTCATTAAAAATTCTGTTTTGAAATCCTCTATAATACACATTCAAGGTTTTACTTAAACATTTAAAAATTAACTTCAGAAATGAATTTCAGTGAAAGGATCTAATTATTCTGTTCAGCATAACTGCTATAATTCACAGGACAAGTATTTTAAAGATACATAATTTAATATTCTACTTATCACCAAAATAATGACACAATTAATCATTATGACAAGACTATTATTAAAAACATTAAAATGTTAAAAGAGTCTTTCCCATATAATTTCTTAGACATAAGCATTTTTTTCATGTTTGTGACATTCTGTTGCCAGTAACACTCATTTTTCTTTTATTTTCCAAATAACGTTATAAATTTTAGTATAAATTTTCAACATGGTTCATTTAAGAGAAAAAAAATGCAAGTAAAAGGCACCTTGAAGCGTGAGTTGTTTGGACAGCTTTGGTGTAATATCAATTCCATTCTTCAACCAGCCAAGCTGAGGCTTTGGTATGCCCTCTGCATGGCACCTAAGACTGGCAGTTACCCCAGGCTCTCTAGCCTGACTCTCTGGATACACCCGGATGACTGGAGGAACTAAAGGAAAAAATGAAAGAGAAAGTGATTCATATTTTCTATTTAATTTTCCAAAAGAAACAAAAATTGCAAAAAGATAAATAATATATTATATATTTTAATGATGCTATACATTTCTACAGATTGTAGTTTCCAAATAGTATTATCCACTGAAATATACCAGTGTTAACTGGATAACAACTATTCTGGGATTTTGCTAGGGAAAATATAAGGTGTGCCTGGAATACCTTGTTTCAGAAATTAAAGAAGTCCTCAAAGAATGATGAGGCATACCAAAAGGATACAAAAACCAGTTAAAAGAGACTCCAATTTGCTAAATATGGGACAATTTGAGCACTGAAATAATTAGTAATTACAAGGGAGTATGAGGAATTAAATAAAACTATGAATTCAGTTATATAAATAAATGAATGAGTATAAAATGGAAGGAAAATAAACTCTTTTTATTATAGCCTGTTAGGAAATTAATAATTCCATTTACAATAGTATTAAAAAATAAAGTATTTAGGAATACAGTTCACCAAAGAGATGCAAAACTTTCATACTAAATACTATGAAACTTTGTTGAAAGAATTTAAAGAAGACTGAAATAAATCCAAAGACACCTTGTATTCCTGGATTGAAAGAACTGATTGGTAACATGGTACAAATTGGCAAAGGCTTTTGGTAAAGTGATCATACTGCTAAGTTGACAAAGACAAATAAAGGGAAAATGAAGGTACAGGGTAATTCTTATCAAAGTTCTAACTGCATTTTTTGGGGGGGAATTAAATAAGTTATCCTCAGATAAATGTGAAATTACAGGAGACCTCCAAGTGGTGAAAAAAAATCTTGAAAAAGTACAAAGCTGTGGGGCTCATACCTGCTGATTTCAAAACATACAATGAAGCTACAGTAATCAAAGCAGTGCAATCCTAACACAAAGATGGAATAGACTTGAGAGTGTAGAAATAAACATACATTCATGGTCAATTTCTTTTTCAATCATTCTGGGACAATTGGAAAACCACATGCAAGAAAATAGACCTGAACTCCTACCTCGTACCATAAAAAAAATTGAATTCAAAATAAATCAAATACTTAAATATAGGAGCTAAAACAGTAAACTTTCAGAAGAAAACATTGAATAAATGTTTCTGATCTAGGAGTGGACAATGGTTTCTTCTAGACATGACCTGAAAGCACAAGCAACAACAAAAATATAATAAATATATTAGATTTTGTAGTGCATCAAAGGACACTATTCTAAAAAAGTATAAATACAACTCACAAAATAGGAAAATATATTTGAAAAGTCTGACGGTATCCAGAATATATAAAGAAATGTTACAAATCAGAACTAAAAAGCCAACAACTCAATTAAAATTTGGGACAAAAAAATTGAATAGTCGTTTCTCCACTGAAGACATATAAATGGCTAATAAACACATGAAAAGATTCAAAAATTAAAAAAAAAATAAAAAAGAGGGAAATGCAAATCCAAACCACTACATGTTACCACTTCACACCCTCTGGAATGGCTATTTAAACCAATAAACAAAAATCAGAAAATAACATGTTGTTGGTTGAGTATGCGGAGAAACTAGAACTCTTTCACATTGCTGGAGGGAATATAAAATGATGCAGCCACGCCATAAAAATGCATTCTACTGTATTTTTAAATACTAATGCATTCTACAGCATGAATATTGGAGGTATTACGCTAAGTGAGTGGAATTTGACACAAATGTTTACATATTATATTAATTCATTTATAAAACTTTCAGAATGGGCAAATCCATGGAGACAGAAAGCAGATTGGTTGTTGCTAGGGACTGAGGAAAGGGAGGAATGGGAAATCACTGCTTAATGGATATGAGGTTTATTTGGGGGTGACAAAAATGTTCTAGGCTTAGAAAGTGGTGATGGTTACACAACACTGTAAATATATTATAAGTTACTATATGGTTCATTTAGGCACAGTTAAATGGCATGTGGATTTTATCTGAATAAAAAAGGAAAGGCAAAGAAGGCCAATGAAACACTCTAGACTAAAAGAAATGAGTTATAAGAAATAAATAAAATATGCAAATCAATATTGGGTCCTGGACTCAGAAAAATAAGCTATAAAGTGTATTACTAAGAGAATTGACAAAATTTAAATATGGTCCCTGTATTGGCCAGGTGCAGTGGCTCACGCCTGTAATCCCAGTACTTTGGGAGGCCGAGGCAGGTGGATCAACTGAGATCAGGAGTTCAAGACCAGCCTGGGCAACATGGCGAAACCCCGTCTCTACTAAAAATACAAAAAAATTTAGCTGGTTATGGTGACATATGCCTATAATCCCAGCTACTTGGGAGGCTGAGGCAGGAGAATCGCTTGAGCCCGGGAGGTGGAGGTTGCAGTGAGCCAAGATTGTGCCATTGCACTCCCGCCTCAAAACAAAACAAAAAATATATATATATACACAAACACATATATGTTTTATATATATATATAGTCCCTGTATTATATATTGAGACACTACTAATGTTACATTTGCTGATTTGATAATTGCATTTTGATTAGGTAAAATAATTTTCTTTATAGAAGTCACTCACTGAATTAACTAGTGATGAATACAATCTCAAACTTTTTTGCAATCTTTTATATATATATATAAAATCATTGATATTAAAATGAGATGTCTTAAATACAGCATTAGGCAAAATTATAGAAACACTCAACAATTAAAAGTGAGGTGTGGATTAATTGATAACTTTCTAGTAATGTTGAAAAAAATGATAATTATTGATTCTGATTATCTTCCTGACTAGGACTTAAAATCCTGGAAAAGTTTACGGAAAGCGTTTTCAGAAACCATAAGTAATTTAGGGATAAAATGAGGAATGGCAGAATGAGTACAGAAGAAACTTTAAGGTTCATGGAAGTGAGCTACAGCTGTTTCTCCCTCAAGAGTGGTTTCCAAAGCAGGTGAAGATTCTGAAGTCAGAGTTGATTACTAATCAAGGGTATTTTATTTCTGTCTTTTTCTCCCATGTATATACACATATGCATGTGTGTGCACATGTAATTTAAAAAATAATAAGACATCTTGAGAGGTTTTGTATTTTTTTTCTTTTAGCCATTAATTAATTCAGTGTGTGTTTCTTTAAGATCTGGCCCTGTTGCTACATTGAATCAAATGTAGTGATTTATCTCTTCTACCTTACCAGACCCCAAAATTTCTGGGAAGCCAGGATTATGTATTTATTTATGGTTTACAAATACATGCCAATATCAGGGAATCAGCTGATTCTGGTTTGCAGTCTCAAGTAAAGTAAATGGGCTTAGTATTGTGGTCCCACAATAATTGTGGCTGGAAATCCTGGCATAGTAACAGTTTCTCTGTACTAGGTCACTAGTTGCATTGTATTTAATTGGCCACAAAATGTCCAAAGATTCATTGCAAGATCTCTGGTACCTCCCAGTGCCTGACAGTCATAGATGGAATACCGCTCTTAAAGAACCTATTATCTTTATAATTAAAATAATTTTGAAAATGGTTTATGAAATCAAGTTTGCTGAATGCAACAAAATATCTCAAGGCTTGCCTCAAGAAAATACAAACTTAACCAGTAAAAATAAAAACAACAGTCAAGTTTTAAAAAGCCACCAAATTCTAGTAACTGGAGTTATTACTCATCTATGCTTCCTGTGTTTAAAGAGTTGATAGCTAAACATAAAAAGTTAGGAAGTTATACAACATAATATTGTAATTAAAATAAATCAACTAGAAATGCTATAATATTTTTAAATGACAAAAACAGAAATTATAAACTGAATGTTTGTATTTAACTCCAGATTAGATACAGCTGAAGAAGAAAGGCGCTAATAGAAAGTTAAGTCAGAAAAAAATCATATCCACAATAAAGCACAGAGGTACAAAACACAGAAAATACAGATGAGAGAGTAAGTGAATACAGAATAGATTAAGAATACCTTACTGAAGTAAAAGAAGAGAGCAGTATTTGAAGAGGTAACCACTGTGATATTCTCAGTTCTGTGTAAGACATCAAACCAGTGATTCCAAAAGCCTAAAGATGTTGGACTTTCTTTAAAAAGGCCATATATAGACATTACAGCAAAACTATAGAATACCAAAGAAAAAAAGACAAATCATAAAAAGCAACCCCAAGAAACAAAATGGCATACCAAGAAAGTCAGACTGATAGCTAAATTCTTACAGAAATGGTAAAATCTAAAGAGAACAAATTATAGACAGCTTTATGCCAACACATAACTTTAAATAAAATGAACAGATTTCTGGAAACGCAAGCATCTAGCAGAACCTACACAAAAAGTAGTACAAAATCTAAAAAGTCTTATAACATTTAAATACATTTAATTTATTTAAAAACTTTTAATCAAAGAAAACTTTAGAACTTTCCCAAAATAAAGTAAAAGTAACACCAATCTTATACAAACTCTTTTAGAGAATAAAACGGGGCTAGAGGCATCTCTTTGGTAGTGTTAAAATATCTCTATCAGTTGTTGACACTCCTCTCTTCAAAAGGTAGAGGCTAATTGTTCTCACGTTACACATGGGACCTATGGGCTGGATTTAATGATGTACTGTTAATGAACAGAGCTGTGGCAAAGTAATTGTGCATAATATCCAGGATTAGGTCATAAAAGGTATTGCAATATTTTCATTGCTCTCTTGCTCTTGTGGAATTCAACTGCTATGTCATAAGATACTGAATCAGTCTTATGGGGATGCTTGTATACCAAGGGGCAGAGAGAGGCCCCATGACAACAGCCAGCAAAAAACTAAGGCCTCCTGCCAATAGCCATGTAAGTGAGTAATCTTAGAAGTAGATATGCCAGCCCCAATCAAGCTTTCAGATGACTACAGATCTGACCAACATATTGATTGAAATCTCAGAAAAGACCTTGTGCCAGGATCACCTAGCTAAACTGTTCTCAAATTATTTGGTTATTTAAATAAATTTTTTAATTATTAAATCATTTCCCTGTTTATTACTGCACATCTCAATTTTCCTGTTATCTCTAAGAGCATAAATGTTTGTTGTTTTAAGCCACTAATATTTTAGCTAATTTATTATGCAGCATAGATAACTAATAAAATCCCCAGCTTTTTTATGAAGTCAGCATAAACTTGATATCGAAATGTGACAAGGCATTCGAAGAAAGAATAATTAGTGGTCAATGTCACTTACGAAAATAGATGAAAAATTCCCGTACAAAACATTATCAAACAAAATTTATCAGAATACTAAAATGGTAATATACCATAATATATTGAGTTAATTATAGACATTCAAAAAATCACTGAATTTAATTCACCATATTAACAGTTTAAAGAAGTAAAATTGTGTGATATTTTCCATAATTGCAGAAAACTCATTTACTTTTAGAAAACAAAAAAAGAAAATATTTTCTTTATTATGATAAGGGTTATCTTAAGCACTTGTAGATGGCATAGAGTAAATTAAAATACAAAAGATTCTTTAGATGAATTGTGATAATAAGGGAATTTGGTAAATTTGCATGATACAAGTTCGCATATTTGTAAATAACAGTAACAAAACATTTCAAATATTTTAAGTTTAATAAAGGAACAAATATATTAACTATAAATATATTTAACACATGGTGCTCAAACCCTTTATAAAACATCCTGAAACATTATTTAAAATGTGATTGATAAAAATGAAATAAGACTAAAATCAATGGAATAATAAACCATGTTCATGGTACCTTTAGTTATTATTGCCTCTAGTTACCATTATATTAATTTCAGCCATCAAATCTTTTTTCATTTGCATTCCCATTCCACAAAATTGATAAAACCCATCTTTGTAGAAACAATCCAAATACAGTACCACTTACCAAAATGCTCATTTTGTTCATTTAATTAGTCATATATTGATTACTTAATATCTGTGATAAACTGTAAACTGTTAGGTTGACACAGATGGACAACATATGTGTCATACTCTCAAAGTATGTGCTATTCAATAATGAAAACCAGGAAACAATAATTGTAACAGAACACTTTATGTCCTGTAATAGAGTTGAAAGAGGTGTGGTAGTTACAGAAAAACCGGAGTTATCAACACAAAGTGCTTTAAAGGAAAATGAGCTGAATTTTGAAGTGTTTAGGGGAGTATGACACGCAGTGTAGTGAATATGGTTGTGGGAGACACATTTTCAGCATATGCACCATGCTGAATCTTTTATATTTTTCCAATGAGTGTATACTTCTTGAACTTGAGTTATGTTATAGGTAGTTAGATATACGTCACATGCAATTGTATGGACAGTCAATTACCCAGTTTACTACCAAAAAAGTTGTGAGAGAAATCCTGCATTCATTCAGTAAATCTACATGTATCAATTACCTACAAGTGCCAGGCATTCCAAGAACATTATAATTGTCATTATAATGTACTAAACTCTGTAGGAAATGATTCAGGAATTATGCAATGATGGACTATTAATTGTATAATTTTCAGATGATCATGCTATGTAAATTTTTGAGGTTAGATAAGAATTTGAATACACTTGAACAAATGGTTTAGACATTTTAATCCCAATATCAAAAAGCATACTGTCCTTTCCAAGAAAAAATAGCAAGCTATCTTTATTATAAATATTAAATCTATTCACACTGAAAGCAAATAGTTCTGGACAGCTGAATTTTCTTAATTGTAGAGAGTGCTACCTTTCCATACTTAATATTGAGAATGCATATCGTTTTTATGAAAGTGCTCCTCAAGTGAATTCTAGACCTCAGATTTGGAAAATTCCCTGCTAATGAAAATACGTTTATTTGTTGTCATTAAAAGACATTTTGACTGAGACAAATGATTTTGAGTCTTTATTCTGCTACTTAATAGTTATGTGATCTTGAGGTCATTTTCAAACTTTTGAGTCTTTGTTTTCTTATATGTAAAATAAACATTGTACCATATTTTAAGGTTTTGAAAATCAAACAGAATTGTAAAAATAAAGAGTTGTATATTGCAAAGCAATATATAGTCAAACAATATATATAATCCAGCAATATAGGATATGATATATATGATTAATAATAGGCTCTTTGAGAGAAGAAGTTTTGCCTTATTTAATCATTAAATTCCCTGATGTAGCTGAGTGACTGGTGTAATGAAGACCATGAAGAAAAGTTCCGGCCGGGCGCGGTGGCTCAAGCCTGTAATCCCAGCACTTTGGGAGGCCGAGACGGGCGGATCGCGAGGTCAGGAAATCGAGACTATCCTGGCTAATACGGTGAAACCCCGTCTCTACTAAAAAAATACAAAAAAACTAGCCGGGCGAGGTGGCGGGCGCCTGTAGTCCGAGCTACTGGAGGCTGAGGCAGGAGAATGGCGTGAACCCGGGAGGCGGAGCTTGCAGTGAGCTGAGATCCGGCCACTGCACTCCAGCCTGGGTGACAGAGCGAGACTCCGTCTCAAAAAAAAAAAAAAAGAAAAGTTCCACACGATGTATGTTACAGGCTTATCACACTGATTCCTTTCTCAGATTTACAATTTAGCATTTGCTATTTAGAACGGCCATGAGAGTATATGTAACACACAGTGTCCTTAATAAGACTATGACTTGGTAAATAAAGCAGAGGACTCTAGCTCTCTGTCAAAGAAGTTTCTGCAGGAGATATCAAAAGACAAGAACAGGACATAAAAGTTTTGTTCACCTGGACCATTTGCTCTCTGGTTAATGCATGTATTTTAAACTATCTGATATCCTTTTCTTTCAGCCATCAGAATGACAATAAAAAACCTGAAGGTCCAAAAACAATCTGAGACTCTATTTGGTGATTCAAATATAGTGCAAAGTTAATTTCACCACTCTTATTTTTTATTGTCTGGAGGATCCTTTGTATATACAAATTTAATTGACTATTGAATAAGTGCCAATCTTCCAGATTTACTAAAACTGTAAAAGTAATGCAAACCAAGACTAGTTAAAGCCACCACATCAGGACTACAGCCGATCACCCCACTGGCTTCTTAGTTCCCTTTCCCAGCTATACTCTGGAAATATTAAACTAGATTCATGTTAACTACACAGAGAAAAATGAGGCAGAGGAAGGTGTCTTCAGAAAGGCCCCAATAACCCTTAGTGTCCATAGATGAGTCTGTATCCTGTACATCGCCTTTAATATTTTTAGAAGCAGAAAAATAATAAACTTTCAAAGCTCTAAGTACAACAAGAAATCTGCTGCAACCTTCCTGACATTCCTCATTCAAAAGTGTTACAACATACACATGCTTGCACAGTGACAAGGGGTAAAACCAAGTTCTGATTTTATTCTTTTCCTTGAGGACTACTTAAATGATTTCTTTTTGGAAATACTAAATACACTTTCAAAAATGATTCTCCTAGTATTTCTGTGCCTGCTTTCCTGGTGACATGAAGCACATGTTTAGGCTCTCCTGATGTATCTAAAACAGAGTAGTTATTGCAGCATTTTATTTTATTGAAGGTTAAAACAAATAACTTTTTAAAGAGATATGTTAATGTACTTATGGCACTGTAAGGGGTGGAGTAAAAAACTCTTGAAAATATTTAGACTAATCTGACTAATCTCTAATCTCTTAACAACTAGAGTTAGGAGATGAGATTTTAAAAAAGACATACAGGGAATCAGAATAGATATTAATAACAACTCTCAATAAATATTTAGTAAGACAAAAAGTTTGGCCACAGGATTTGTAAGGATCAATTCTTGTTACAACAGTCTTTGGAGTAGCAAAAAATTGAAACAGCCTAAATCTGAGAATTAGTTTGGAAGGAAGCACATCAATCACCTCAATAAGAGCAACAGATGACACATTATTCATACTGGAAATATGCATATTACATGGGCCACTTATATTGTCACCGATACTCCCCAAAGGAAACCTTTTTAGATAAGGTGTTCAATTTCCTCTGCATTCCAAGCTGCTTCTATTTTATTGATGTACTTATGAAGGGACAGAAAGAAAACTAGTGAATAATAATTTTTGTCACATGAAATGTTAATTCTCATATAGATTATATATATGAAAAAATAATACTTTTATGTAATTGACATGTGTCTCACTTAGTTTATTGGTGTTAAGTGATTTTCTGAAAAGTGTCTCTTAACTCACATAGAATTGAAAGATAAGTGATTGGCATAACAACTATTTAACCTCAGTGACAAGCTACACATTTAAAAGTAGCTTCGTTTTCCCAGGATACATATTATGAAATATAAATGAGGATTGATGGCAGCCTGAATTAAAAAGTCAATAATCCTCCAGAGAACATTTCAAACCATTTGTTACAGTCATTTTTAGTTAGGAAGTGCACTCTATAAACTTGTCCTTTTCCTTCTATTGGCAACGCATGAAAAAAAAAGAAACTGATAAAGACTACCAAATTGTTGTCACATTGGATTTAGGATCCAATTTGCATGGACTACCAAGAAAAGCTTTAAATAGGCTCCTAGTATTTTATGAAAAAGGTGATATTTAAAGATAAGCTTCTATACACTAAATAATTCCAAATGGTATTTGATGTCTTGCTAACACAGCTCAGGAAATGCCTTCAACTTAAATAGTTTAAACTGATTGGGTTACTTTATATAATAATATCCAATACAATCACATAATATAAACATCAAATAATATAATATTATGTATATATTAATACAGAAACATTATAAAAAGTTGACATTACATACAACAATTTATTCTACAAAAATGTAATCAAGTAAACTTCTATTACCTAAAATGGAAGGAGATATAAAAGGATGTAAATGTATATATTTTATTCAAAAATTAGGTAAAGTATAAAATTTGATTTGTTTATTTTTGAGTTTTAAGATAATAATATATAGCTATTCACTGAGCAACTCCTGAGCACAGTACATTGTGCTGGTAACTTTCTCCATCACTCACTTGCTCTCTTTTCTATATTACACATCCAATGAGTGATAGGTTCAAGTTGAAATTAGCCAAGTGGAGCATTGAAAAAAAAAATACATTCTTAGCTTAAATTGTCTCAGATGGTCCTAATAATATAATAAATGTCTTTATGAAAGTATCTACTGGAATTTGACTACTTGGCATCCACATTCATTAGATTATGAATTAGATTGTTAGCTCTAATATATAAGGCACATCAGAGATCCTGGAAAAAAATCATATTTTAAAAGTAAAGGTCAAATAAATTAGTGCATTTATAGTATTTCACAGCAGTATTAATAATGCATCTCAAATATATGTAACTTTTCAAGGAAACTGAACTATTGCTCAGTTTAAAAATGACATCACCATTTAAATAAATCAAACAAATCTAATAAAATTTTATTTAGTTCATCTGATGGTTCTTAGAGCATCAAATGTAAATAATCAGACACTATATACAGATGACCAATTGTTCTAATAATACATAAGACTAGTACATTTTAACGTTACACAAATTCAGAAATGAAGGTGAGGTTCTGATACTTAAAAAAAATAGAAATGGAAAATGGAGGAAACAATAAAATAAAATAAAATATATTTACATTTACACAGGCTTTTCTTTCTGGAAACTTTTGTGTTTATATGGAATCCTTGCAAACATTTATCATCTGAAAACCATTATGTGTTTTATGATGATAGTAGGGAAAAAAAGGAAAGGTAGATAGATACATATTTCTCAAAGGCCCATAGCAACTTAACTGCATTAGACTAAACCAGTACTTCTATCTACTTTAGGAAGGATCTAATAGAATTCATTTAATGTAATAATGCTTCTGATCCAGTATTAGGAAGATTCTAATGTGAAAAAAAAAATCTCTGTAAGGCTAAGTCTTACTTTTTTCTCATTCTTCATACCTTCATACACTGATCTTTCTTTAGAAGTTTCTGCATTATTGCTGGAGAGTATGGAGACAGCATAACCTGGCTGTTTTGGATGCCTGAATTTAGTCAAGAGATAGAGATCACTGACCCAATACAGTGACTTCATTCTAACTGAAAACAAAAATGAATTTAAGGTGAATCATCAGGTCACTGGTAAGTAAACAACTAAGCACTGACTATTTTTTCCTTTTTCTTGGTGCTATTATCTTGTATTCTTTTGAAGAATTCTATCATGGCTCTTCCACAAATTATTCACACAGCTGCAACTGTTAGAAAAGGTTCTAAGAAAGCTTGAGGGTAAGAATATAAATGTCTCTGAAGTAGTGCTGACTCACAGCAGCAGCTGGATGGTTCTGTTTGTATTATGACTTCCCTTGTCATTAAAGCAACTTTCCTATGAAAAATTACAGACTCGGTTTAATAAATATTTTAAATGCTACTGAGCTTGTCCAATGCCTTTTGTCTCTGACATTATTAAAGCCATCAATTTCTCTTTAACTTTGTCCCAAAGCAATCTTTTTATATTCATGATTTTCACACTACCTCTCATCAATATTACAAAACTCTCTGATCACATTATTGCAGTCTTCATGAAAGTGTAGAGGATGCAACAAATGTTGGAGACAAAATATAAATTAAGAGCAACATTCTTAGGGTCATAAACTTTGGTGAGTTGTTTTATCGGGTCTTCTTATTTATCCTATGACATTGTAAGAAATGACAATACTTTAACCTAGTTTAAAAGAGACAGTTCACCCTAGTTTAATTAACTTAGTTGGAGTTTACTAATCTTTAAAGTTAGTGGCCTTTTTAATCCTCAATTTTAAAGTCTCAGAAGTCACCATTTTAAGAAATTCTCTCTGAAACACAAAAGAAAATATAACAAAAGCGTTTAAGATGATAATACATAAGATGTTGTTTCTCTAAATCTAAAGAAAAGAAAGAATAAATAAGGAAAAAAAAAAAAACATAGCCTGGCACATGCTGGATGCTGGTTTCTTTTTGACAGATTTTATTTAATTTTATTTAATGTATATCTAATTTAGAGATCAGGAATTCTCAAAGTGATTATTTGAGGCAGGAGTTGTGTAGCTGATATATTACAGTAACCTCCTCCTAAGCAGAAAATTTGAATGCATCCCTAACACTTTCTGCTATGCTGTAAGGGATAAAATATCCCATTTCTGAGTCCTGTTTTCTCCATTTGTAAAATGTGAAACTCTTCCGAGGATTAAATGGATTAAAGGAAACACTCTCTGGTAAATTCCCAGCCCATTGCTAGGCACGAGTCAGCAAGCAAAGTTTAGGTGTCTACTCACATGTTTTGTTGGTTTTGAAAATACAAGTTTTTTGTTTTTGGTTTTGGTTTTTTTTGCCAGTTACACAGAGAATGTCTAAGACTTAATAAGAGGAATGGAAAATGTGTTTAATTTCACTTGTCAATACCAACTGATTAGTAGAAATGAACTTCTTAGAGATGGGAATTGAACCTGCCTAAGCCCATGAACTGGTTCAACAGGAAAGAAAACTATAATTGATCAGCAATGTCTATCAGGACTAGAGGGAGGGAAGTGGAAGCATGATATATTCCAAACTGGTTTAATGTTGCAGATGTAAATGTAAACCCTATCTAAATACAATGTAGGAATAGATTTATTCAAAACTGTATCTAAACATATTTTAAACAGATCAAACACCTTCTCAACTCTTTTTTAGTCACATTTGCACCTCAGTAGTGTGCATGTGTATATATACCCTATACATAGGCAATGTTTGCAAACTAGAAGGTAATGAAAATATTGCATTAGGGCTTAAGCAAAAAAAATTGTCTTTCAATATTATATTAAAATGTGTTGCAAAATATATATGATTCTGGAAGCTTTTGCTTATAATTTTTCTCACAGCTACTTCTCTAGCTAGCCTTATCTTCTACCACCATTTGTATAAGAAACAGAATAATTTTAACAACATGTAAGACTATAAAATATAACATGCCATGAATCAGACAGGATTACTCAAGAGGAAGATTTTGGTTAAAACCTGTAACTGACTAGCTATGTGATTTTGGGACACTCACTCTAACTCTATGAGTGCTTATTTACTCATTTGTAAAATGAACATTAGGAGGAAAAAATAAGACAACACTTTAAAATATAAAATACTATGCAGATAGAAATGAATTCATGACAATATTGTTGAAGATCTTTTCAACAGAGTAAATGATAAAAATTAATAATATTAGATAATTTTACTCAGGAAGTTTTATTGCAAACTAACATAGGTAAAAAAGCAAAAAAAACCCCTAAGATTTAGTGGGTTATATCATCCATATTTATACAAACTTAGTTTGTAATTCTCTGTAAGAGATTATATATTCTATTTATCCTGGATTAAGTTCATTTTATCAAAATGAAGTAATTTCTTTAGAAACTGCCTAATTTGTCTTAGAACAATTTCTATATAAACTGATCAGCTGAGAGTTATAAATATAATTTCCTAATTTCAGAATGAGCTTCATAGTGGGAATTGTACATGAAATCTACTTGTACTTGGAAGTCGTCATGTAATACCGAACTATAAAATGAATTTAATAAAGTCATGTGTATTAATAATTTTTGAGAAAGCACTCTTAAATAAAGCAATAGTTCCCTTGTTTGAGTATCATCACTTCATACTTTAATCAAAAACAACTTTCAAAAGAAATCTTTAAATTACAAAACTACAAATAAAAGAGCAGCCTTAAAAATACGTATAAATTACAATAAGCCTAAAAGTTGCTAAACAAAGATAAAATATTTCTGCACCTTATTTACACAATTTATTATGTATTTTTTTCTCATTTTTTATTATTAAGAATGCTATAACTTTTCATCTTAAGTCTTCAAATCTATAGAAAATTTCATGACAAGCATACTAAACTGGCTAACGCTAAATAGAGGAGAGTTATGCTGTTATTTTACACTTAGTAAAATTAAAAATGTTTAGAATATTCCTAAATTGACAGACATTAGCATAGTTAATTTTCCCTAATCAAAACCTAGTATTTTTTATCATCTTATAGAGGCATGAGGCAAAGATCAGCATGTGTCATTGCTTCATCTAAAATCATGGGTCACATGAAGCCAGACCAATCAAGGCTGGAGGTCCAAACTCAGAAAGCTTAGAACATTTAGCCTTAGAAAGTTCAGTCATGTACACCTGGAAACTTCCTAAGCTTTCTGAGTCTGAATAAACTATCATAAAGCCAGTATAATAACAGTAATCTAAGGATAGTTGGAAAAAAAAAAAGACAAATCATGCTTGTAGAGAAGTCATTAAAACGATGCTGAAAAGTGAAATTATTCATGTGGGTTATCACTTTTTTCTTTTTTTATGTCTGTTATTAATTTCTCAAGGCATCTCATATTTGTTACAAATACATAATATAGACTACATAAAATATTGTCTTCCTTCACCATAGATTTGGAAATAACCAGGTTTAATCCTTTAATATGCAAATATATTTATATTTGCTAAAGTTTTACTTATTCTAACCCATTGTAAAGAATAAAGAAAAATATTTTTCTATAGTAAATAACTCATGAAGAACATATAAGTCAAAAACTAGTATGTACCCAATGAATAGAATAAAACTTCATATGCAAAATATAAAAGCTGAAGGATTTCTGATTGAAACTGTAACAATGGTGAGGATTTTAATACATGCTTTAAAAAGAATTTAACAAATGAACTAATTAAGAATTAAGCAAGAATAAAGAAGATCTTAACTCAGTCAGTGTGTTTGAGATACACTATAGATAGACAGATGTCTGGATGGCTATTATACCGGTGATCTCACGTTATTCATTTTAAAATTCATATTTGGTTCCAGTAAGAGTGGGGTTTTGTTCAATTTCATAATAGTTGGTTCTGAAAAGTATCTGAAAAAAATTCAGCTACCATTCTTAAAAATTCTAAATTACATATAAAGGGAATCAAACTATATTTTATGATGCTTAGTTTTAAAATACTAATAAGATAAAAGACATTTAAAGAAAAAAAAATTAAAAAGTGGGCAAATGAACCAAACAGACACTTTTTAAAAGAAAACATTCATGTGGCCAATAATCATATGAAAAAAAGCTCAGCATCACTGATGATTAGACAAATGCAAGTCAAAACCACAATGAGATACCATCTCACACCAGTCAGACTGGCTACTATTAAAAAGTCAAAAAACAACAGATGCTGACGAGGTTGTGGAGAAAAAGGCATGCTTATACACCGTTGTTGGGAGTGTAAATTTGTTCAGCCATTGTGGGAGACCCTGGGTAATTCCTCAAACACCTAAAAATAGAAATACCATTTGACACAGCAATCCCATTACCGGGTATATACCCAAATGTATATAAATCATTCTATTATAAAGACACATGAATGTATATATTCATTGCAGTACTATTCACAATAGTGTAGGCATGGAATCAACCTAAATGCCCATCAATGATAGACTGGATAAAGAAAATGTGGTACATATACACCACAGAATACTATAAAGCCATAAAAAGAATGAGATTATGTCCCTTGCAGGAACATGGATGGAGCTGAAGGCCATTATCCTTAACAAACTAGCACAGGTACAGAAATCCAAGTACCATATGTTCTCACTTATAAGTAGGAGCTAAATGATAAAAACAAATGGACACATAGAGGGAACCAACACACACTGGGACCTTTTGATGGATGGAGGGGAGGAGAGAGAGGGTCAGGAAAAATAATTAATGGGTACCAGGCTTAATACCTGGGTGAGGAAATAATCTCTACAACAAACCCTCATGACACAGGTTTACCTATGTAACCAAACTGCACTTCTACCCCTGAACTTAAATAAGCTTAAAAAAAGAATTTTTTTAAATATCAAAACAAGATGAAACAGGGTTATGACCTACTATCAATTTTCACTATTATTCAAAATCGCTTTGAAGTTTAAAAATATAAATATTGCATAACAGCCAGCTTTGCAAGAGTTTATTTGCAGATGACATGATGGCTTACCTCTGAAACCTAGAAGACCAAAATCTAAAAGTATTTTAACCAACAGCAAATTAGGGTTCACAGACTTTATTATCTATGAGTATATATAAAACATACATTTTCCATTAAAAGCAAAATAAAAGTTCAAGAAAAAAATAGCAAGAAAGATCCAGATTCCATTTTTTAAAACTATAATCATATTAAAGGTCTTAGAAAATAAAATAATGAATAAACTGGTGTTTTGTGATTGGCATATGTCTTAATTTAAAATAATTGCACACTTTCTTAAATAATAAGTTTTATGCAATTTTAACCAAAATAGGGTCTATCTTTCTTTCCTTTTCCCTTTGTTTCTCTATTTTCCGTTTCCCCTTCCTCCCTACTTCTCTCTTCTTCCCTTTTTTCTCTCTGCTTGCCCACATTTTCTTCTGAAAAAAGAATAAATGTGGGAGAAGTACTGAAAAAAACTGATAGAACGAATAGTTTGAGTGCATTTGTTGTAAAGGATTCAGACTTATTTTAAAGCGATGTTAACCAAAATATATGATACAGATCCATGGAGTTAATAGAATTGATACCAGAAATGGATGCAATTTGTATACTTGTAAAATTATTTCATATATAAACATATAATAATTGTATATAACACAGAAAATAAAAATAAACACATAAGATGTATAATAAAATATGACAATGATTATTAAAATATTACATATAATGTGTGATGAAAAGAGAATATCAAACTATGGAGAATATATCATTTTATTCTTGGGTAGTATGTAGGAAATAGTTAGCCATTTACCTTAGCAAACTAATGCAGGAACAGAAAACTAAATACATGTTCTCACGTATAAGTGGGAGCTAATGATTAGAATACATGGACATTCAGAGGGGAACAACAGGCTATAGGGCCTATTGGACAGTGAGGTTGGGAGGAAAACAAAAATCAGGAAAAATAATTGGTAAGAGGCTCAATACTTGGTTGAAAATAATCTGTACAACAGACCCGCATGACACGAGTTTACCTATATAACAAACATGCACATGCACCACTGAGGTCAAAATAAAATTTCAAAAATATTATTAAAATTTTATTTGAATAAAGTAAAAGTTTAAAAAAAAAAAAAACGAGAGAGAGAGAGAAATAGGTCAGGTACGGTGGCTCACGCCTGTAATCCCAGCACTTTGGGAGGCTGAGGAGGGCGGATCACTTGAGGTCAGGAGTTGGACACCAGCCTGGCTAACATGGTGACACCCTATGTCTACTAAAAATACAAAAATTAGTTGGGCATGGTGTTGCGGGCCTGTAACTCCAGTTACTCAGGAGGCTAAGGCAGGAGAATCGCTTGAACCTGGGAGGCGGAGGTTGCAGTAAGCTGAGATCATGCCACTGCACTCTAGCCTGAGTGACAAGAGTAAGATTCCATCTCAAAAAAAAGAAAAGAAAAAAAGAGAGAGAAATAGTCAACGCTACTTAGATAAGATTAGTTTTTATAACACAGTATGCAAAAATGTTATAAATCTTACTGGCAAAGGGATTGTAAATTAGATTGTAACCTAATTCTAAACAAAATTATGCAAAAGTAAAACGAACATTCAACATTCAGAGTTCATTATTTGGGAATGTATTCCTACAACTTTGGATGTTGGGGTTAATAGTTCTTTAGTAAGACAAGAAGTTCAGTGGGACAAAAGAAATGTTTGATAAGTGGCATTAAATAAAATTATTCTGCATTGTGATTATTCAACAGAAATATATTAGATAACATATGTAAAATATGTGAAATAAAGAATCATTGTACATTTCTCCACTTGAATAAGTACTGCTACATATGAAAAGAAAAATTGGACAAGGGTTATGAACAATCAATTCAAAGAATACATCAAAATGGCTGAGTACATGAAAACATACTCAAGTAATAATCAGTGAAATTAATTGTTTTAATGAGAAAATGTTTCAAAATTAAGAAAGATTAATAGAAGGTATTTTGGGTGAGTTTATGGAAAAATGAACTTTCATATATTTCTTAATTTTGGGAGAATAATTTGCTATAAAATTTTAGCATGGCAATATAGCATTATCTACCCATTTTTAAATGTGTGTGATTTTTAATGTAGAGATTCTTCTTTGATTAAGCTAATCTAAAGAAATTAAAGTACTAGTATGTAAGTACAAGGATGATTATTTACACAATTGTGTATAATAGTAACTTGGGAAATCTGAATCATCAATATTAAAAATGATGAATAGATTATCATACTATCATACTCTGGAATATTATTAAACAACTAAAAATAATGAGCTAAGTTACATATATTGCATATATTGCCCAAAAATAAATTTAAGATATCTTAAAAGAAAAAAAATCCCAAGTAATTTATAGAGAATGAGCCCATATTTGAGAAACTAACGTGTGCATATGTGTTATATGTGCGCATATAACTTATATAGAGGTACACCTTAAGGTTCAGTCATGTGTCGCTTAAAGATGGTGATGTTTTTTGAGAATGTGTCCTTAGGAGATTGCATTGTGTGCACATCATGGAGTGGACTTACACAAACCCAGATACCACGACCTACTACACACCTAGCCTATATGGTATGGCCTATTGATCCCAGGCTACAAACCCGTACATATTACCGCACTGAATACCACAGGCAACTATAACATATTGGTATTTGTGGATCTAAACATATTGAAACATAAGAAAAGTATAAAAAATACAGTGTTATAACCTTATGGGACCATTACATGTTTCACTGTTGCCTGAAACCTCATTATGTGATGCATGACCATATACTACTATTAATTCCTTTTCATGTATTTTCCATGTATATTGACCCAGCATTTAATTGCCAATAGTTTTCATTTATTTTTAGATATTTTTTGATAAATATCACATAAAAATTTTAATCCAGGCCGGGCGCGGTGGCTCAAGCCTGTAATCCCAGCACTTTGGGAGGCCGAGACGGGCGGATCACGAGGTCAGGAGATCGAGACCGTCCTGGCTAACCCGGTGAAACCCCGTTTCTACTAAAAAATACAAAAAACTAGCCGGGCGAGGTGGTGGGCGCCTGTAGTCCCAGCCACTCGGGAGGCTGAGGCAGGAGAATGGCGTAAACCCGGGAGGTGGAGCTTGCAGTGAGCTGAGATCGGGCCACTGCACTTCAACCTGGGCGATAGAGCAAGACTCAGTCTCAAAAAAAAAAAAAAAAAAAAAAGAAAAAAAAAAATTAATCCAATCATTTAATTAAGGAGGAAATTCAAACCACATATATAAATTATAATAAATATATTTGCTTTTTAAATGTACTTTATGTTCATAATGTAGTTTACATTGTTGCTATTCTTTTTATTTACTTTTTCTTACCTATACTGCACTGATAAAAGTTCCTTTTATTCCTTCCCTTTCAATTCTGCTTTTGTGTAATTCCTCTTTAACTATGATATATAAAAGCTTAATTTTTAAATTATATTAAGAAATTAAGTAGCAGCTACTCTCCACAAAAGATATGAGACGATCTCCATCCAGAATTGAGTTTTATATCTTTGCTTTCTCACTTAATGCTTCTCACATCCACTTTTAAAACCTAGAAAATGTGGCACATATACATAATGAAATACTATGCTGCTGTAAAAAAGGATGAGTTCCTGTCCTTTGTAGGGACATGGATGAAGCTGGAAACCTTCATTCTCAGCAAACTAACAAAGGAACAGAAAACCAAACAGCACGTGTTCTCACTCATAAGTGGGAGTTGAACAATGAGAATACATGGACACAGGGAGGGGAACATCGCATACCATGGCCTGTCAGGGAGTGGGGGGCTAGGGGAGGGATAGCATTAGGAGAAATACCTAATGTAGATGAGAGGTTGATGGGTGCAGCAAACCACCATGGCACGTGTATACCTATGTAACAAATCTGCACATTCTGCTCATGTACCCCAGAACTTAAAGTATATATATAGTGAAAACAGAAGTAGCAAAAACTCTGGCTCAATCACATGATATGGACCAGGGAATTCTTTTATTTTCCTTGCCTATCTAGGGATCAGAACTGAGGTCTACAAGTTGTCTGAGGTAAATAAGTGATTATAAGTGGCCATACAGACTTGAGCCATTGTCTTACTGCTTCTACCCCTAAGGTCATGCTCATGCATATAAGTTTCTATTTACCTTTTGTTAATGTTAATATGTTATTTTTCTATCAGAAAGTTATTAACTTAAGTCTCACACCTTGTAAAAAAAAAAAACTCGAAATGAATTACAAATGTAAATGTAAACTGCAAAATTATAAGGCTTTTAAGAGTATATATAGACAAACTTCTTCAGTATCCAGGACTCAACAAAGAACTCAGACTGACAACCAGACATCTACAATCATCTGATCTTTGATAAACCTGACAAAAACAAGAAATGGGGAAAGAATTCCCTCTTTAATAAATGGTGCTGGGAAAACTGGCTGGCCATATGTAGAAAGCTGAAACTGGATCCCTTCCTTACACCTTATACAAAAATTAATTCAAGATAGATTAAAGACTTAAATGTTAGACCTAAAACCATAAAAACCCTAGAAGAAAACCTAGGCAATACCATTCAGGGCATAGGCATGGGCAAGGACTTCATGACTAAAACACCAAAAGCAATGGCAACAGAAACCGAAATTGACAAATGGGATTTAATTAAACTAAAGAGCTTCTGCACAGCAAAAGAAATGACCATCAGAGTGAACAGGCAGCCTACAGAATGGGAGAAAATTTTTGCCATCTACTCTTCTGACAAAGGGCTAATAACCAGAATCTACAAAGAACTCAAACAAATTTACAAGAAAAAACAAACAACCCCATCAAAAAGTGGGTGAAGGATATGAACAGACACTTATCAAAAGAAGATATCTATGCAGCCAACAGACACATGAAAAAATGCTCATCACTAGCCATCAGAGAAATGCAAACCAAAACCACAATGAGATACCATCTCATACCAGTTAGAATGGAGATCATTAAAAAGTCAGGAAACAACAGGTGCTGGAGAGGATGTGGAGAAATAGGAACACTTTTACACTGTTGGTGGGACCATAAACTAGTTCAACCATTGTGGAAGACAGTGTGGTGATTCCTCAAGGATCCAGAACTAGAAATACCATTTGATCCAGCCATCCCATTACTGGGTATATACCCAAAGAATTATAAATCACACTGCTATAAAGACACATGCACATGTATGTTTATTGTGGCACTATTCACAATAGCAAAGACTTGGAACCAACCCAAATGTCCATCAATGATAGACCAGATTAAGAAAATGTGGCACATATACACCATGGAATACTATGCAGCCATAAAAAAGGATGAGTTCATGTCCTTTGTAGGGACATGGATGCAGCTGGAAACCATCATTCTCAGCAAACTATCGCAAGAACAGAAAACCAAATACCACATGTTCTCACTCATAGGTAGGAATTGAATAATGAGAACACTTGGACAGAGGAAGAGGAACATCACACACTGGGGCCTATTGTGGGGTTGGGGGAGGGGGAGGGAAAGCATTAGGAGGTATACCTAATGTAAATGATGAGTTAATGGGTGCAGCACACCAACATGGCACATGTATACATATGTAACAAACCTGCACATTGTGCACATGTACCCTAGAACTTAAAGTATTAAAAAAAAGAAAAAAAAAGGACTCAGACTGACAACAAAGCACTATCCATTAAAGAAAAAAAAAAATGATGAACAGACTTCACCAAAATTAAAAACTTCTGTCTTGGAAAAAACCCTATGAAGTAGATCAAAAGACATGCTACAGAGTGGGAGAAATTATTTGTAAATCATATACAACAAGAGTAGTATCTAGAATATATAAATAACTCCCAAAACTCACAGAAAAAAAATAAAAAAGTAATCCAACTGGAAAATGCCCAAAAGTGATGAAGGGGCATTTTACCCTAGAAGATATACAAATGGCAAATAATTTGTACATGAAAAGATGTTCAGTTTCATTAGCTATTAGACAAATGTAAAATATATGACAATAACATATTACCACACACCTATGAGAAGGACTAAAATAAAACAGAGATGATGCCAAATACTGGCAAGGATGTAGAGAAACCGAATTACTCATACATTACTAGCGTAATGTGAAATAATCCAGGTATTTCAGTTTCTAAAGAAAAAAAAAAAAAGAAACTACCATACCACTTGGCAACTAAACTCCTGATCATTTGTCCCAGAGAAATGAAAATCTGTGTTCACACAAAAGCTTGTACATACAAAGTTTTTTTTGGGGCAGCTTTATTTATAAAAGACAACCAGAATAAACCCATATGTTCCTCTGTAAATAAATGGTTAAACAAACTCTTTTACATACATACCATATAACACTACACCGCAATAAAAGCTATGAACTGTGGATATTTGCAACAATGCAGATGGATATTCAGATAATTATGCTGAGTGAAAAACGTTTTATAAAACCATCCCAGAAGGATATGCAATGTATGATTCCATTTATGTAATATTCTTGAAATAATAAACGATAGAAAGGAAGAACAGATTAGTGGTTGTCAGCAGCTAATGAGTGGGTGGGAGTAGGAGAGAGCTCAGTGTGGCTCCAGAAGGGTGTCATTAGGGCCTTTGTGGTGATGAAACTCTTCTGCAACTTGACTGTATCAATGTCAATATGTTGGTCTAACGTGCTACAGTTTTATCTTTCTGCATTGTTACTTAAAACTGCATAAGAATTTACAGTTAACTCAAAATTAAAATGTAATTAAATGTTTTTGGTCTACTTTAAAGAAACATGATTTATATCAGTAGTAAAGAGAAGTCCACCCTGAGTAGCTCAAAGAAAAATGCCACTCCACTGGAACTCTCAAAATGCTACTCTAACTTTCTCACTCAATCCTCTGTTCCTGGTCCCTAGATACTCTCTGCATCCACACTGTTCCAGTTCCCTCTGATTATACTTAATATAGTTCACTGCTTTCCCCCACTACTAGTGGAAAAGTGACTGCTGGCACCAACAACTCATAGAGGTCATCTCTCAATAAGCCACCCTCTAGTTAAAAATAGCATGCCTCCTATAAGTTCATTTGAAAGCAGTGAAGTCGCTATTCATCTAGCCCAACTAGAAAACTCGTAGCCCTCTGAGACTTTTCACTCTAACTCATTAGTAATTCTCACAACCAACACCAATCCAGTTATTTATGGCAACATATTTATTCTCAATTTTATCTTTATTTTTCACATTTTTCTTCCTTCAGTTTAGGGCTTCACTATGTCTAGCCTTTGTGCCAAACCTGTAAACTGCTCTTCTTCTCAACAGCCCTGCACAAATCCATTCTTCATACTGCTGACAAAATTATTTTAAAATTGAAAGTATGATGTTGCAACTAATCTAACTAAAATCTGTTACTGAATTCCCCATTTTTCAGATTAATATCCAAACTACTCAACCTAAAATATCCTTCATTACCTGGTCTGCATTAGCCTCTCAAGATTTATATATGGTGATTCCCTTCATAAAAACCTCCATTGATGTTTCTAGTCTATATCCTCTCCTTTTTTCTCTTCCTACTTAGACTTCTTTTTCTAATAACTCTTAAGTTTCCGATGACTCCTAAAATAACTCTTGTTTCCTTCTATTTCCTTCCGTCCTCCTCCCTGTTCTTTCTTCTCCTTTGCTTTCTCCTATTTCTTCTCTCTCTTTCCTTTTCTTCTCTTTTTTCCCTACTTTTCTTCACTGTCCTTTATCTCTATATTCATCCTCTACTCCTTCCACTTTTTAAATGTATGTTTTAGTTTTAAAATTTTCACTTCTAATTTCATTATTTTTGAACAGACATGCATTCACATGGTTGAAAAGTTAAAACATACAAAAAGTACACTGTGAAAAGTCTCCCTCTCATCTCTATCTTCTTGTTTTCTACTTCTCTCTCTTCCTGGAAGCAACTTATTATGTTAATGGTTTCTCATGCATTTTGAAGGAGATTTTATTTATAAACTGATATCTACAATTATGCATAATAAATATATAATATGCATGTATAATGTAGTCATGCCTTACTTAACGCAGGTGATACGTTCTGAGAAATGTATTGTTAGGTGATGTCGTCATCACGGGAAGTTCATACTGTACTTACACAAACCTAGATGCTATAGCTTATTACACACCTAAGCTATACGGTAGAGCCTATTGCTCCCAGGCGACAAACCTGTAGAGTATCTTACTGTACTCAATACTGTAGGCCAAGCTTGTCCAACCCGCAGCCCCCAGGCCACATGCAACCCAAGACAGCTTTCAGTGCAGCCCAACACAAATTTGTAAGCTTTCTTAAAACATTATGAGATTTTTTTGTGATTTTTTTTTCTTTTAGCCCATCAGTCATCGTTAGTGTTAGTGTAGTTTATATGTGGCCCAAGATGATTCTTCTTCCATTGTGGCCCAGGGAAGCCAAAAGATTAGACACCCCTGCTGTAGGCAATTGTAACATGATGGTATTTATATATCTAAACATACGAAACGTGAAGTAAAAGTAAGAGATAATGTAAAAGATGGTACCCTGTTACTGCTTTTAAGTATACAGTGCAGTGGTATTAAACACATTCATAATGTGCAACCATCACTATCACCCATCTCCATAACTCTTGCTATTGAAATTCCGTAACTACTACACAATAACTACTTTTTGCCTCTATGATTTTAGACTCCTGAAAGTACCTCATATACATAGAATTATACAATATTTGTCTTTTGTAGTTGGCTTATTTCACTTAGCATAATGTCCTCAAGGTTCATACATGTTGTAGCATATTGCATAATGGTCTTCTTTCTTAAGTCTGAATGATGTAACAACAACATGAGCCCTAGATTAGCAGCAATATGTGTGGGCTACATGGTCACAAGGTGGCTGTGCTCCAGCATTCGAAAGTGGCTTTTGATTTCTTTCTGCCCTCCAAACCATGAGCAATATTAAATATGACTCCCCCTAACTGGAAACATATTTTCTGGACATACCACATTTTACTTCTCCATTTATCTACCAATAAACACTTGAGTTGCTTCCATATTTTAGCTATTGTAAATAATACTGTTATGAACATGGGTGTAAAAATATTACTTTGAGATCTTATTTTGAATACTTCTGACTATATATCCAAAAGTGGAATTGCTTTATCATATGGCAATTCTATTGCTAATTTTTGTAGAAATAAATGTACTGTTTTCTACAGAAGCACTAACATTTTACATTCCTACTTATGGTGAATAAGGGTTCCAAATTCTCCACATTCTGACCATTTACTATTTTTCTGGGCTTTGTTTGTTTGTTTGATAGTGGTCATTGTAACAGACATGAGGTATTGTACTGTGGTTTTGATTTGCATTTCCCTAATCATTAGTGATGATGAAAATCTTTTCATGTGATTATGGCCATTTCTCTATCTTCTTTGTAAAAATATCTATTCAAGCAGCATTTTGGCATTAGGTTGTTTACTTGCTTTGGTGGTGGAGTTTTAGGGGTTCTCTCTACATTCTGGATATTAATCTCTTAACAGAAAAATGATTTGCAAATATTTTCTCCCATTCTGTGGGTCTTCTTTTTACTCTATTAGTAATATCTTTTGATGCACAAAATTCGTATATTTTCATACGGTCCAATTTGCCTAGTTTTTATTTTTTTGCTTGTGCCTTTGGTGTCATATCTAAGAAATGATTACCAATTTTGATACCATGAAGTTTGTCCTTTTTTTTTTTTTTTTCTAAAAGTTGCAGTGTTTTAGGTCTTACATTTAGGCCTCTGATCCACTTTGAGTTAGTTTTTAATGGTGTTAGAAAATGGTCCAATTTCATTATTTTGCATATGGCTATCCAGAGTCCCCAGGATAATTTGTTGAAAATACTGTTTTTCCCCATTGAATGGTCCTGGCACCCTTGTCAAATATCATTTAAGTATATATTCAAGGGTTCATTTCTGAACACTCTAATCTCTTTCACTGGAGTATATGTCTATCCTTAAGCCAGTACCATACTGTTCTGACTATTGTAGCTTTTAGTAGGTTTTGAAATCAGAATGTGTGCACCCTTCAGCTTTTTTTTCTACGTTGTTTCAGGTATTAAAAATCCAATTGCTTCCTGTATGTATTCTGCAAAATTTCTGACTCATTTATTAATTCTAATAGTTTCTTTGTGTTTGGATAACTTAGTATTTTCTTTGTAAATGTCATGTCACCTGCAAATACATAAAGTCTTCCTTTGTCCTCTCCTATCTGGATGACCTTTATTTCTTTCTCTCACCTAACTGGAGGTTCCAGCTAGAACCTCCAATAAAATGCTGACTAGAGTTGGTGAGAGTAGATATCCTTGTCTTGTTACTGATCTTAGGAGGGAAGTTTTCAGTCTTTCACTATGAAGTCTTCAACTACAGTGTGTGGATTTTTTGTTGATGTTTCTTATTAGGTTGAGAAAGTTCCCTTCTATTCTTAGTTTGTTGCATTTTTTAAAAAAAATCATTAAAGCGTATTGGATTTTGTCAAATTTTTTATCTACTGAGATGATCATATGGTTCGTGTTTTTTAGTCTATTACTCCTTTCTCTTTGGCTCTTTTGCAGTCTGTATTCCTTACTATGCCTTGCCTCTTGTCTCTGCTCTCCTACTCTTCCTTGATGCCAAGTCTTTGTATATGCTGCACCCTCTGGTGGAAACAACCCTAATCTCATTCCTTTCCTGACTAAAAGCATAAATTTCCTCTGGTTTTCCCTTGTCTATGTCTCCCCTGAGTCCTGATGTCTGGTCAGCTGTCCTTTTATCTTTCTCCTACTCACTTCCAAGCAGAACCATCACTCATGGCTGTGCAGGTTGTGTACTTTGCAAACCTAAAAGTCCCACTTATATTATTGTTTACCATAAATATCTGTATTTATTATAATATCTGACTGAAGACAGCAAAGTTTTTTGAGGAAAAGGTAGTTTCTATTCAAACATATGGGAGGATGGGCTAGCAGCAAGAATTATAGTAAGCTCCTTGAGGAATATAAAGCCATTCCTTGGTATCCATGGGAAATTGGTTCTAGACCCCTCCACCTTCAGCACCAAAATCCATGGATGCTCAAGTCCCTGATATTAAATGGTATAATATTTGCATATAACCTATGCACATTCTCCCATGTATTTTAAACCATTTCTATATTACTTATAATACCTAATACAAAGCAAATGCTATGTAAAGAGTTGCTATATTGTATTGTTTAGAGAATAATGACAAGAAAAATGTATGTACATATTCAGTACAGGCACAAACTTCCATTTTTAAAAAATATTTCAGAATCGTGGTTGGTTGAACACATGGATGTGGAATCCACTAATATGTAAGGGCAACTGTAATAATATTTGTCCATTATTGGATCCTCAGCATCTAGTATAGTAGATAATACATAAATATGTACTAGAAAATAAATTACAGATGTGTAAGTGAATGAATGAGATCTTGACAACCACTTTATGTTATGATAGTCACCATCATAATACCTCAAAGTTGGCTCTAATTCATGTCAGCCTCTATTTTTGTGCCTCACTATTTAGCCTGTGCTTCTTTATTATTATTTCTGCTCTTTGTCAATCTTATTGCTTCCTCCATGGTACCTGTTAATGCTGTGGCATATATGTCCCTGCAACAAATAATCTAACCACACCATAGGAGTCAATGGATATTACCACTGCTCTCTACTCCTGTCTTTTCTGTAGCTTTATCTCTCCCCAACAATTTGGCCAGACAGTGCACAGATTGTTCTTGTTAGGTATACCAAGGCAAATTTGGAAAAGTTACGGTATAATTTAGAATTATTGGGAATAACATTACTATAATCTAAATTGGTTGGAAGTGCCAACCTGTTTTGAAAGTTTTCTAAGTAGTAGCTCACTATTATATGTAATTAAGTGAAAATGAAAAGAAAAAACAACACAAAAATTGTCATAGTAGGAGGCTAAAAAGAAGATATGCAAATGTTTATGTGTTAAATATTATCTGCATATTATAATAAAAGGAATAAAAGTAAAATTATGTCCCTCATCCACCACACGGGTATCTGTTGTCTAGACTTTTTATAAGCATTTGATATTAATTTTCTTCAGAGTGAATAATATATTTGTATTCAAATTTACATTATTCAGATAAATCGCAACCAGCCTAATTAATTCTACAACAATACCTGATGTATATTATCAGAACCATCAAATTATAAATCATATATAGTGTATACATACATATTTACACATGCATGCACACACACATACATTTTTAACACAGTTCCAGTATTTGACCTGATCCTATAATAACATAATAATAATCATAACAATAAGGAATCATTAGTTTTGGAATTGCATTCCTATAAATAAAAAAGTGTTAAGTTTTCTTAAGGAGAAACTGCAGTTTTTAGTTTTATCAATAGATGGCACTACTATTTACTATATTTTTTGCTAAAATATAACAATATTTGCTGAAATATATTAATTGATAACGAATATAATTTATTTAATTAACTCATATAATTAATTTATTAATTTTTATTCCTAAAAACTTGCTTTCAATAAACAATTTACTATTTCCTGGACATAGTAATATATCATGTGTAAATATTCACTTTCAAAATGATACTTATCATCTTTAATCTTTTATTAATACATGATAATTACTGTTAATTGCATTTTTATTACTTATACACTTTTAGATACTTTCTAAGATATATTATTATTATTATTTAAGGCCTTCTAACTCAGAGTAGCATTTGTAGGGGAGATGCCTATTGCGGGTGTCAGGAGTGGTGTTATCACTAGGTGTTCTACTTGCATATTATTTGTTTTTATTCTAAAATTTCACTGGTGTTAAATAAAAAAAATGAGCTGGAGGAAACTTCCAGTTCAATAGCATAAATGATCTATAATAGTGATAGGACGCTGATAGCCACAAATGACGTATTTTCTATGATAATATTTTATAAAACTATATGATGAACAAAATTATGTGGATTTTGTTATAAAACACACTCCCAAATCACTATCATAGAAGTCACAGTATAGGGAACCTTCTACTTATCCTCTGGCAAAGTTTACTGAAAATGATTTGTGTTAGCTGAAAATGTGGGGCCGAAAGCAAAAATTCATAAGTGCCTCTCAGACCTCCTTATTAACATCAAACTAATCAAAGCCCTCCCATCTATAGAGATTTCTGGGATTCGTTTGACATATCTTGTCTATCATCATCACCATCATCATCATCATCATCATCATCATCATCATATTTAATAGAATTAGCTGTAAGAACAACATCTTTTTGCATTTGATTAATATGAAATTTTTGATTGGCATTAAATTCTTAGAAGTAGGTTTGCCTAGTTAATGTCAAGTAAATGAAAATCCACATAAACTTAATATAATCTCAGTAAATACATTGGAATAAATACATATATAGGTTTTTGAGGGAAAAATGCTAGTTGCATTAACACATTTTTCTCTCTGATCCTCATATATAATTATTTATCTTACATGGTGGCAATCTTGATTATTAAAAGAAAATTTAAGCAGGCCAGAAATGAAATCTTGGTACTTTTTCAGGCTGTTTTCCTTTTGGAATATACATACAGCTTGCTGTTTGCCTGACACCTTAAATTTCAAAAATCCTATGTGGGTCAGAAAAATATCTTTGTTATGGCATGAAAACATTTAATTGGTAACCTATCCTGTTATAAGATTAGTCTCAGTGCTGATTTCCTTTTTGTGAGGGTAATATAACTTGAGACATAAATGCAATGATTTCATGTAGAATGGCCAACTTCTACCTATCCACAAACCATTTAATCATTTTAGTATATATTTTTTAAAATTCTAGTTTAATAAACAAAGTAGATCATTAAACATTTGTTTACTGTCTACTATTCACAAAATTAAACCTATGAGATAAAACAAAAATTTATGAGATATGGCTATGATACATTGGAAATTATTCATTAAGACTACATATACATTAAAAACCTGATAAAGGCGACATGATTATCAAATTAATTACTACAAATGGAAAAGGATCTAGTAATGCAAGATGTCTGAGGTGGAATAGATTACTGTGAACTGCAATGTTCATTGGCGTCTTGAGGTAAAACATGGAACATAAATTTTGGGCCTTCAAAAATGACCTTACTTAGGCCAGAGAAAGTGAAACACACATGCCAATACTTGTGTCCTGATAACTTTAAGAATTAGTGTGCTATAATAGCAAAAGGAATAATCAATGGAGTACATAGACAACCTTCAAAATGGAAGAAAGTATTCAAAACCTAGACATCGACGAAGGACTGTTATTCAGAACTTACAAGAAGCTCAAACCAATTGGCCAGGGGAAAAAAAAAAATCTCATCCATTAAAAAGCAGGCAAATAACATAAACAGACACTTTTTTAAAAGACACACAAATGGCCAACAAACCCCTATTTTAAAATGCTCAACATCACTAATCATCAGGGAAATGGAAATTAAGACCACAATGAGATACTAACTCCAGTCAAAATGGCCATTATTAAAAAGTCCAAAACAAACAAACAAAACAATAGATGTTGGCACAAATGCAGTAAAAAGTGAATGCTCATACACTGTTGGTAGGAATGTACATTAGTACAACCTCTATGGAAAACTGTGGCACTTTCTCAAAGAACTAAATGTAGATCTATCATTCAACCGAGCAATCCCACTCCTAGATATATACCCAAAGAAAAAGAGTCATCATATAAAAAAGACATCCGCACACATATGTTCATCATAACACAATTCACAATTGCAAAGATATGGAACCAATCTAAGTGTCCATCAACCAATGAAGAGATAAAGAAAATGTCATATATATATATATGTCATGTATGTGTGTGTGTGTATATATATATGTATACATACACATGCACATACAGTGGAATGATCCTCAGCCATGAAAAATAACATAATAATGTCTTTTGCAGCAGTTTGGATGGAACTGTAAGCAATTATCCTAAGTGAAGTTATTCAGAAATGGAAAACAAATACCACATCTTTTTATTTATAAGTGGAAGCTAAGCATAGCATTCCATGGTGTACATGTATCGCATTTTCTTTATCCAATACAGAGTTGATGGGCACCTAGATTGATTCCACATCTTTACTATTGTGGATAGTGCTGTAATGAACATAGGGCTGCATATATCGTTTGACAGAACAATTTATTTTCTCTTGGGTATATACCCAGTAATGGAATCTCTGGGTTGAACGGTAGTTCAAGTTTTAGTTCTTTGAGAAATCGCCAAACTGTTCTCCACAGTGGCTGCACTCATTGACATTCCCACCAGCCTGTGTAAGTATTCCCGTCTCTGCAGCCTTGCCAGCATCTGTTGTTTTTAGACTTTTTAACAAAGGCCGTTCTAACTGGTGTGAGATGGTATCTCATTGTGGTTTTGATTTGCATTTCTCTAATGATTAGTGATGATGAACATATTTTCGTATCTCATGGAGGGAGGGAGGGAGTAGCAAAAATCAAGGAAATGAATTATAATAATTACTCATAAGTATAAGAAAAGCATTAAAATGTATTAATCTGGAGAACTCATAAAAGCCTATGTATAGCATGTGAAAATGTATTCAACATTTTCCCAGTGCACCTATAGGCAGCATATTATTTTCTGAATTACTATTATATATGATGCCCTGCTTTACTGTTAATTTCTGAAACATTCTTCCCAGTTGGTAAAGTTTAAAAATGACACAGATGTCAATGAATGAAATCAAATTTGCTATATATTACATGATACAATAAAGTATGCTAAATAACATAAAGATTAATTAGATAATTCCAGTCATAACTTGTGACCACTGCCTGAATCATCTGAAGCTATTGTTTTGAACTTTAGAAATGTCATTGTACTATTTTAAATTGAACTACAATTTAAACATAATATGGAAGAAATAATCATAAATTTCACACAATAAAGATTTGAGAAAGCATCTAGCAGTAAAACAACACGGAGAAAGAGATTGGATAAATTCATTAAATAAAGTAAAATTTATTTTTAAAACATATGGATTAACAAGTACACATGCAAAAGGTGCTTAAAATCTAATTAAGCTATCTTGAGAGTGCCCTCATGTTAAATCTTTAAGATCAAATAAGCCTCATTATCACATTAACCTTCTTTCCACTCTCTTGTTATGCAAGTGTCATTACATTAATTAGTCATTATACTGTTTTTTAAGTGCTGGCCACCTCATGAGTGTTTTGTAACATTACCCAGTACCTGTATACACAGAAGTAATCTATGATATATCACTCCTAGTCCAGTAAAACATACCATGCTAAGTTAAATATCTGTGTGTAGATATAACCAAATTATAATTTTGTGAAGAAAACAACTTTGTAATATCAAAAACAAGATGCAGTACATTCAATTACCTATGTAAAAGAATTCTAGCTGAATGAATTTAAGTCTAAGTCAATCATAGGGGAATACAAAATAATAGTAACTGAGAATGAGTCACCTCTCTGAGGTTTGCTCCTATAAACAAGAGAATCTATACATGACTTTGATTCATGTAGAGGACTGTTTCTCCCTTCAACCCTCAAAATGATGTTCTTTTTTCTTGCTAACTTAATTTCTAAAACGATCTCCTCATTTGGTCAAGGAAGGAAGAGGAAAGAATCATCGGCTTGGTGTGTTTTTAGAAAGATTGAGCACATGGAACTCATCCTTTCTCACGTGTTGAATCTGCCTGAAAAGAGGATGCATTCTCTTCTGCTCTCTTGGCAATACAAGATCAGCAGTGTTGGCTCTGTCTCTGTATGCTGAAGTCTAGGGTTGCCCAGCAATGCCCATGACTTGGTAAAGTTTGGAGTCCACATTTGCCATGTATCTCCACCACCTTCTCTAGGCAGCTTTGCCCACAATGCAGGTAATATTTTGCCCTTTATGTCAATCACTATTGCATCTTTCTCTTAATTGGTTCTGAAGACAAGGATCAAGAGGAAGAAGAGAGTGGTGCTCTTTACCCATCTCCTATATGCACAACATTTGATGCTTTGAGAACTCTCTAGAAACTTACAAAGAATAAAGTGCAATTGACACAGTAACACCAGGAGGAATCAAAGCTTTTGAAATTGCTTCAGCGGGTAACTCAGCCCTGATGGTATATGCCTTAGAGCTGATCTTTTTTTATAGTAGGGAAGTTAGCTTTTATATGCTGCAGGCTCGGCAGGTGGCTTTGGGTCTTAAGCTTTATTAAATATGGCATAATTTAATGTTATCCTATTGGTAACGTTTCCCTATAAATGAATAGCTGTGTTTATGCAGGCAGAGTTGTGTCTCACAGATACACACATTAGTAAGCAGGTCACCCTATGTAGGAGCTGTCGTTATTCAGCTTTGAATGACACAGATCAAGTTTGGTCTCGTTTAAAAATCAAGGCTAAGGCAGGGATAAGTTATTTTATGTATCAGTAAATGACTTTTGCTATGTTTCTTAACCAGGTCTGTAAGCAGTTTTGTTGTTGTCATTGTTGTTGTTTACCTAATGCATAGGCAGCTAATTTCCATTAGCAATACAAAGCAAAAATATAGGTTATTACTCTAAATTTTTAATAGCAGCTATAGTTAAGCAGTACTAAACTGACTAACAAAATTACATATACTATCTTTAGTTACACAGAAGGAATCTTGCAGGGTTAACTTTCTATAAAGAGAGGCTTGTTCAAAGGTAGCAAGTGCCCCAGTTATGTTATTTATGTATTTTCTTATGATGACTTTCTACAATGTGTCTTCACCCAAAGAAAGATTATATATTATATTATATTTCATTACACCCTCAACCTCCTGGGATCAAGCCTCTTTAGTAGCTGGGACTATAGAAACATAGGTGTGTGTTATCATGCCTGGATATATATATATATTTTTATTTTTTTAGTAGAGATGAGATCTCACTATGTTACTCAGGCTGGTCTCAAACTAGCCTCAATGTTCCCTCCTTGGCCTCCCAAAGTGCTAGGATTACAAGCATGAGCAATTAATGAACAAATACAAAGTAAAAAGCCATGGCTGCTATAAACATGTCTTGGTATCCAAGATCTGGGCCCAAGGGTTACCTGTTTCAAATACAAGAATTACATCATGGAAGTTTGAAGGCCACCATTAAGCCAAGGAATGTCTCAAACCATTACACCAAGAAAAAAGTGTCTTATTTTAGAGAAATCAATTTCAAGGGTGGGGTAGAAAAACAACTAAAAGGAGGTGTTGCCAACTTAAAGCCTAAGACAGCAATTACATTTCTGTTCCTCCCCTGTCTCTGAGAATTGGGTTTGCTCAAGATACCAAGTAGCAACTGAAGTGATTTGAAAACATACACCTTTGATTTTCCATCACAACATATATAGTAGAAAATGAAAGGAAAATACAGGAAGAAAGACTGATTATGCTGGATAAAGTTTATTTAAGAGGACATCTTGGAGGACATAGCAGCCAGATATGAAAAGGAAAATGAGATCTTTAAGTCCAAGACACACACTACACACACACACACCCCCACAGAGTGCCCCCAAGGACTAATTTCTTTTAAAGACAGTATCCTTAGAAAATGAGGAAATGAGGCCGGGCCTGGTGGCTCACGCCTGTAATCCCAGCACTTTGGGAGGCCGAGGCGGGCGGATCTCAAGGTCAGGAGATCGAGACCACGGTGAAACCCCGTCTCTACTAAAAATACAAAAAATTAGCAGGGCGAGGCGGCGGGCGCCTGTAGTCCCAGCTACTCAGGAGGCTGAGGCAGGAGAATGGCGTGAACCCAGGAGGCGGAGCTTGCAGTGAGCTGAGATTGCACCACTGCACTGCAGCGTGGGCGACAGAGCGAGACTCCGTCTCAAAAAAAAAAAAAAAAACAGAAAATGAGGAAATGTTTTAGTTGTCTAGTGAATAAAACCTTAGACGGGGCCTAGCAATCTAACAACAGGAAAACGTGAAAAAACTCAGGGAGTAGAAGGTGGATATGTCAAAGCTTTCCAGAACCAGGAGCTAATGAGAAACATCTATTTATCTACTCATGTGCATTTAAAAATGCTGCCTCTTTAACACATACCCTTGTTTTTTTGTAACAACACAGTGGAATGTATCCTTATTCCAAAGACATTAATACAGGAAGAAAAATAGTGTGTAAAGAGTATGTTAGGTTATGTGCAGTTTTGTAGAAGGTGAAAAAACTGTGCTGTGGAGAACACTGGGCAGGACAGTGAGTGAGTGAAGAGCCGGGTGGGGGCATAGTTAACATTGTAAATAGTGTAGTCTGGGTAAGCTTCATTGAAAATGTGACATTTAAGCAGAGTTGAAAGAGTTTGAAACTGAGACTTAGGGAGATCTGGCGAAGAATCTTCTGGTCAGGGGAAATAGCCAAGTGCAAATGCTTGTTATGTATAAGGTCCAAAAGGAAGTGTACATTGAATGCAGCTGGATTACCCTTTCTTTTCTGAAAAGGAAAGAGAATTAGGGTAGGAAAATACCACGGAAACTGAGAAACCAGAACATTTATGGTTATTTAAGGGATTCAAAGGCTGGCTTTAATCTGAGAGACATTGGGAGTCAATGGGATTTTAAGTAGAGGAGGGATGTGACTTGACTTCATAAGCATGAAGTTGGGGACACATAAAAATAAGAATAATTAAGAAAAAGTCCTAATAGAGTTCAGAGATCTCTATCAAGTGTTTACAAACATTGTGGATAAAATTGTGTAAGAAAGACAAAGAACGCTAACATTCTCATGGCATCTCTGAATGTATTTCAAAGGAGCAGTGATTGCAGGTGAGCGAGCAGCTCTGTTCTGGACCTAAAGGCATATGACCAGGAAATCTATGGAGTTAAGACTCCAAGGGAGCTGAGCGCGGTGGCTCACTCCTGTAATCCCAGCACTTTGAGAGGCCGAGGTGGGTGGATCACAAGGTCAAGAGATCGAGACCATCCTGGCAAACATGGTGAAACCCTGTCTCTACTAAAAATATAAAAGTTAGCCGGGCATGGTGGCGGGCGCCTGTAGTCCAAGCCACTACTTGGGAGGCTGAGGCAGGAGAATTGCTTGAACCCAGGAGGCGGAGGTTTCAGTGAGCTGAGATCATGCCACTGCACTCTAGCCTGGTGACAGCGACACTCTGTTTCAAACAACAACAACAACAACAACAACAAAAGACTCCGAGAGAAGACGCAGCCAAGATGAAACACAGTAAAAATAATCTGGGGAAGAAAGTAATGGATTATCTCAAGGCACAGGTTAGATGTTTCTCTAATGGGAGAAAAGCCCCTAGGTGGGATCTGCCAAATCACTAAGGAAAAGGTGGAAAATATTTGAACAGTGGATGGTTTTGGCAGACAGAGATCATATTTTCATATCTCTCACTGTGACAAACTCCATAGAAAAATATAGAGGAGAATACATGAGAACAAACATGTTTGTGGCAGAAAGCAGGGAGAAATAAAAAGGAAGGAAGACAAAGGTCTAGCAGACTGCCCTCCCAAAGGAAAACAAGGAAAAAGTCCACATCAAAAAGAAGGTTAAACTGTTAGAAAGTGACTGAATTCTCCCAAAACAAAGAATGGAACAATTAAGAAAAAATACAACATTAGAAGGAGGGGGAAAATGTAACAAAAAACTGAATACTGTGCAAGATTGCAAACCTTTATAAATAGAGGAAATAATGCATTATCGACTTCTTGGTAAGGTATATGTCTGCAGGATCTCCTGGAGGATACAGTCTTCAGAAACATTAATCTCAATTTTAGATTCAGAATCAGCTAAAGATTATATGGCAACTGAAACAATGTGGAGTCTTGGTGAGATCCCTGTGGACTGCATTTCGTAAACACAGGTAATTCTATTGTGGTGCTGGGTCCAAAATTGATGGTTCCCAAGAGGCATCATGAGTGTCTTTAATGTTTTCTCAGATAATTGACTCTGTGCATAATTTTTCCTTCCACCAAAAGGCTTCTGAGCATTGTGATCTTGTGACAAAATTAGGCTAGAGACACAATAAGCGTATCTCCTCTTTTTTTTTTAAATACACAACTAGCTCTCTTGCAGTAGAATGCACTGATTATGAGCCAGCTATGGTGGCTCGCCCCTGTAATCCCAGCACTTTGGGAGGCCGAGGCGGGTGGATCACCAGGGGTCAGAAGTTCAAGACCATCGAGATCAGCCTGGCCAATATGGTGAAACCTCACCTCTACCAAAAATACAAAAATTAGCCAGGAATGTTGGCAGGCACCTGTATTCCCAGCTACTAGGGAGGTTGAGTCAGGAGAATCGCTTGAACCTGGGGTTGGGGCGGAGGATGCAGTGAGCCTGAGATTGCACCACTGCACTCCAGCCTGGGTGATAGAGTGAGACTCTGTCTCAAAAAAAAAAAAAAAAAAAAAAATAGAGAAGAAAAAGAAGAAGAATGCACTGCTTATGACCCCTGACAAGGAGGCAAAAGTGCTGTTGACTGTCACAAGGTCTTCCTAATAAAACCTCGCACACCTTCCTTCACACTGTTCTGCTGTCTTCCAAACAGTCACAGAAGACTCACCGAAGGGCTCCAAGGATTTAGAGAAGCGAGGCTAAAATGATTTGTGGTGGGAATCTTTTTCCCTCTGATTTTTATAGTTCCCAGAAAATAAGATGACTTACATAGATACTATAGCAATATAAATTTTCTAACAAATTTTTAAAGCTTATAATTTCTATACTTTATCTCATGTACAGGTAACAAGGAGTGCACAGACTGGAGCAAGAACATGGCATGGCACTGTCCTATGTGATACTGTGACCTCAAGAGAGAAGATGCCTGCGTCACTGGGTGACTGAATGAAACAGAACTCTACCAACCCACAATCACACTGTAAGAGAAGTGAGAAATAAAATTGACAAATAAAGGTAGGATATGGTTTAAACTGCTACAATAAAGAAAGTAAAAACATAGAGCATTAAAAAGACATAAATCCCAACATTAATCAAAAAGTTGTATGGTGGCTTGATGGTGTGGGTATGGGGTAAGCTGTTACAACCAAGAGACCCTTAGAAGGGTGGCCTAAACAAGACGCCAGTAAACCAGCCCTTAGAGATGGGCAAAGGACAGTTTAGTAATTAGATCTGATTGCATAACTTAGTGTATTTGTTTCCAAATGCTGCCTTAAGAATATCACAAATTTGGTCAGGCGTGGTGGCCCACGCCTGTAATCGCAGCATTTTGGGAAGCCGAGTCAAGTGAATTGCTTGAGTCAAAGAGTTTCAGACTAGCCTGGTGAACATGGCAAAAACCCATCTCTACTAAAAATACAAAAATTAGCCAAATGGGCTGGCACATGCCTGTAGTCCCTGCTACCTGGGAGGCTAAGGTGGGAGAATTGCTTGAGCCTAGAAGGTGGAGTTTGCAGTGAGCTTTGATTGTGCCACTGTCCTTGATTCCAGCCTAGTTGACAGACTAAAACTCTGTCAAAAAAAAAAAAAAAAAAAGAAAGAAGAAAATAAAGTCGGGCACAGTGAGCCACTCTGGGAGGCCAAGGAGAGTGGTCGGGAGTTCCCTACCAGCCTGACCAACATGGAGAAACCCAGTCTCTACTAAAAGTACAAAACAAAATTAGCCAGGCGTGATGGCGCATGCCTGTAATCCCAGGTACTCCAGGGACTGAAGCAGGAGAATCACTTGAACCCTGGAGGAGGAGGTTGCAGTGAGCCAAGATCACGCCACTGCCCTCCAGCCTGGGCAACAAGAGTGAAACTCCGTCTCAAAAAAGAAAAAAAAGAAAGAAAATGAAAGAAAGAGAGATAGAAAAGAAAAGACAGGAAAGAAAAGAGAGAAAAGAAAAGAAAGAGAAAAGACAGAAAAGAAAAGGCAGAAAAGAAGAGAATAAAAGACCACAAATTTAGTGGCTTACGGCAACACAAACTTATTCTCTTACACTTTGGAGGCCAGAAGACCAAAATCAGTTTCACTGAACTAAAGTCAAGGTGTGGGTAGAGTTAGTTGGGTTTGGAGAGTCCAAGGGATAATTCATGTTCATGCAATTTCAGGCTTCTTGAAGATGTCTGTATTTATTGGCTGATGACTCATTCATCAAATCACTCTAACCTTTTGCTCTGTTATCACATATTCTGCTTCCTTCTTTTGCCTTTTTGCCTTCATCTGATGAGGACCCTTATAATTATATTTATCACTAACCTGGATAACTGTCTTGTCTCAGAATCCTTAAATTATATACATGTACAAGTCCCCCACTTTTGCCATATAAGGTAACATTCGCATGTTCCAGGAATTAGGATGTGGATATCTTTTGGGGAGACTATTCACCAGACCACACCTAGGCACCTTCTGTCTTTTTCTGCTACTAGAATATATGACTTTTCTTTTTCTTTTTAATTATTTTTTTTAAATTTTATTTTAAGTTCTGGGATACATGTGCAGGACATGCATGTTTGTTACCAGGTATACATGTGCCAGGGTAGTTTGCCGCACCTATCAACCCGTCACCTAGGTTTTAAGCCCCACATGCATTAGGTGTTTGTCCTAATGCTCTCCCTCCCCTTGCCCCCAAGCCGTGACAGGTCCCAGTGTGTGATGTTCCCCTCTCTGTGTCCATGTGTTATCATTATTCAACTCCCACTTATGAGGGAGAACATACAGTTTTTGGTTTTCTGTTCCTGTGTTAGTTTTCTGAGAATGATGGCTTCCAGCTTCGTCCATATACCTGTAAAGGACATGAACTCATCCTTTTTTATGGCTGCATAGTATTCCATGGTGTATATGTGCCACATTTTTCACTGATGGGCATTTGGGTTGGTTGAAGTCTTTGCTATTGTAAATAATCCTCCAATAAACATACATGTGCATGTGTCTTTATAGTAGAATGATTTATAATCCTTTCGATATATGCAGTAATGGGATCTCTGTGTCAAATGGTATTTCTGGTTCTTGATCTTTGAGGAATTGCCACACTGTCTTCTACAATGATTGAACAACTAATTTACACTCCTACCAACATGTGACAGCATTTCTATTTCTCCACAGCCTTGCCAGCATCTGTTGTTTCCCAACTTTTTATTTTTATTTTTATTTATTTTTTATTATTATTATACTTTAAGTTCTAGGGTACATGTGCATAACGTGCAGGTTTGTTACATATGTATACTTGTGCCATGTTGGTGTGCTGCACCCATCAACTCGTCAGCACCCATCAACTCGTCATTTACATCAGATATAACTCCCAATGCAATCCCTCTCCCCTACCCCCTCCCCATGATAGGCCCTGGTGTGTGATGTTCCCCTTCCCGAGTCCAAGTGATCTCATTGTTCAGTTCCCATCTATGAGTGAGAACATGCGGTGTTTGGTTTTCTGTTCTTGTGATAGTTTGCTAAGAATGATGGTTTCCAGCTGCATCCATGTCCCTACAAAGGACACAAACTCATCCTTTTTTATGGCTGCATAGTATTCCATGGTGTATATGTGCCACATTTGAAGTACCATATGACCCAGCCATCCCATTACTGGGTATATACCCAAAGGATTATAAATCATGCTGCTATAAAGACACATGCACACGTATGTTTATTGTGGCACTATTCACAATAGCAAAGACTTGGAATCAACCCAAATGTCCATCAGTTTCCCAACTTTTTAATAATCGCCATTCTAACTGGCATGAGATGGTATCTTACAGTGGTTTTGATTTGCAATTCTCTAATGACCAGTGATAATGAGCTTTTTTTCATAGGTTTTTTGGCCACATAAATGCCTTCTTTTGAGAAGTGTCTGCTGATATACTTTGCTCACTTTTTGATGGGGTTGTTTGTTTTTTTCCTTGTAAATTTGTTTAAATTCCTTGTAGAGTCCAGATATGAGACCTTTGTCAGATGGGAAGATTGCAAAAATTTTCTCCCATTCTGTAGGTTGCCTGTTCACTTTAATTAGTTTATTTTGCTTCACAGAAACTTTTTAGTTTAATTAGATCCCATTTGTCAATTCTGGCTTTTGTTGCAATTGCTTTTGGTGTTTTAGTTATGAAGTCTTTGACTATGCCTATGTGTTGAATGGTATTGCCCAGGTTTTCTTCCTTCCTTCCTTCCTTCTTTTCTTTTCATTTTTTTCTTTTATTTTCTTTTCTTTTTGAGACAGAGTCTCACTCTGTTGCCCAGGCTGGAGTACAGTAGTGCCATCTTGGCTCACTGAAACCTCTGCCTCCCAGATTCAAACAAATCCCCTGCTTCAGACTACTGAGTAGCTGGGATTACAGACACCTGCCACTGCACCTGGTTAATTTTTGTATTTTTTAGTAGAGACAGTGTTTCACCATCTTGGCCAGGCTGGTCATGAACTCCTGACCTTGTGATCCACCCACCATGGTCTCCCAAAGTGCTGGGATTACAGGTGTGAGCCACTGTGCCCAGCTGCCTAGGTTTTCTTCTAGTGTTTCTATAATTTTGGGTTTCACATTTAAGTCTTTAATCCATCTTGAGTTAATCAAGCAAGAGAAATAAATAAAGCGTATTCAAATAGGAAGAAAGGAAGTCAAATTGTCTCTGTTTGGAGAAGACATGATTGTATATTTTGAAAACCCCATTGACTCAGTCCCCAAACTCCTTAAGCTGATAAGAAACTTCAGCAAAGTCTCAGAATACAAAATCAATGTGCAAAAATCACAGTCATTCCTATATACGAACAATAGACAAATAGAGAGCCAAATAATGAGTGAAATCCCATTCACAATTGCTACAAAGAGAATAAAATACCTAGGAATACAACATACAAGGGATGTGAAGGACCTCTTTAAGGAGAATTACAAACCACTCCTCAAAGAAATAAGAGAGGACAGAAACAAATGGAAAAACATTCCATGCTCATGGATAGGAAGAATCAGTATCATGAAAATGGCCATACTGCCCAAAGTAATTTATAGATTTAATGCTATTCCCATCAAGTTACCATTGACTTTCTTCACAGAATTAGAAAAAAAAATACTTTAAATTTCGTATGGAACCAAAAAAGAGCCCATATAGCCAAGACAATCCTAAGCAAAAAGAACAAAGCTGGAGGCATCATGCTATCTGACTTCAAACTATACTACAAGGCTACAGTAACCAAAACAGCATGGTGCTGGTACCAAAAACAGATATATAGACCAATGGAACAGAATAGAGACCTCAGAAATAACACCACACATCTACAACCATCTGATCTTTGGCAAACCTGACAAAAACAAGCAATCAGGGAATGATTCCCTATTTAATAAATGTTGCTGGGAAAACCAGCTAGCCATATGCAGAAAATAGAAACTGGATCCCTTTCTTACACATTAGACTCACCATTTTCAAATTCAAAATAGCTCCTCCAACTATCATCATCACATTCACTTTTCAACAAACAAAAAGAGGAGTAGATGGCATATATCTTTTCTATCATCATAATTGAGATATGAAAAACAATAGTTACCTCGAAATCCATTGGTCAAAAAGTTGTCACAGTAAAAAGGTTCAAGGAGGACTGAGGAAGGTAATCTTTAGGTAGGTGTCCATAGCCTGGCTAATATTGAACTTCAGTTTCTGAGGAAAACTATCAACATTTATGTGGTAGACCACAAATAGTCTTTTCTCCATACATAGTGACAAAACTAACCTTTTTATAAGAAGTTATGATCCATTCATATAAGTTCTTTAAATTTGTGTAATTGTTATAGGAAATCGATATTTTAGCACAGCCAAAAATAACACTTCTTTTTAGAATAGGAATTCATTCTCCTTTCTTGTTCTAGTGAGCATTTGCTATGTTTTTTTTTTTTTTTTTGGCAGAATTACGTACTGGACTCAGAGAACAAAATAGGTATTACTTAAAATTTCTAAATTTATTGTATATAGAGCTGATGCTGTCAATATTAGTCATGTGTACTAACTTTCAGAACTTGTTACAAATGAAGGTCTTAAAAAACTTTCCTCTAACCCGTACAAATTCAAGACCTTTAAGAAAAATTGACATGATAGAGAAGGTTATGGTGGAAAACTTGTAACTTAAAACTTGTAAGCCATCTGCCATATATAAACAGAACAAATAGGAAATGAGTGTTATGAAATGTTGGAAAACCGGCAGCAAAGGATGGCCATCCCTGAAAGAAGAGAAAAAAAAAGACAATAGAAAGATGAGGCATATAATTGTCTTGGCTTTCTTCTTGGCGGCATCCATTGACATTGATGCAGAAAGAGAAAACTGAAGGTTCTCACTGAACTAAAGATCAGAGAAGTTGGAATTTCAAAAAGTTGCCAGCTGGAATTTGTAGAGAAGAAAAGCATAAAGTAGAGAACTCTGCAGAGACAGCTACGGGAATCTAAATACAGATCTGCTGAGGCTTTCGCTTAATGCCTAGGATGAAACTATTCAAAATCAGGCAAAATTTTATGACTAAGGAAACAACTACAATCAGGGAGCTTACGCTTAAAAGCTACAAGGGCTTAGACAAGGATAGGTGCCATATGAGTTAGATTAAGCACAGTGGAGAGACTTAACTGAAAAAAGCAGATTGGGGAGATTTCATAAAACACCTCATACTGCATATCAGAAGAAGAGTGAAACAAATCCCACTGTAAAGGCTACTCTAGACAGACTCAAATACAGTTTTTTTTTTTAAAGTCTCAAAAAGATTAAATTGATGCCTAAACAAAATTCAACACTTCTCAAAGGAGTTCAGCAAATCTATCCTGTCAACAATGTTCAGCATTCAATCAAAAAATTAACAGATGTGAGAAGGAGTGGAAAATATGACTCATGCAAGAAAAATGTCAGTGAATACAAAGAGACAATAAATTTCAGACATGATAAAATTTGCCGGCAAGGACTTTAAGTAGCCAGTATAAATATGTTTAAAATTTTAAAGGAAAACACAAATACAATCAAAGAATAAGTAAAAATTATTTTTAAATAGAATTTATATCATGGAAAAATATAATATCTAAAATAAATTTAGCAAAAAAACCTCTGGTAGAGAATAACAGCTGATTAGACATACAGTTAAAAGAAAAAAATATGACCTTAAAGTCAGAGCATAAAAGCTATTGAAAGTGAAGTACAGTAAGTAAAAATGTTGAAGATACATAGAGAAAAAAAAGGAACAGAACCCAGTGATTTATGGGAAAATATCAAGCATACACACATGCCCATAATTTGAATCCAAATGGATGGAGAAAACAGAAATTTATTTGAAAAAATAATGGCGAAATGTTTATTCAAAGGTTTTAAAAATGTATATCCCAAATTCCAAGTAGCTGGGTTATCTCTGGCAGAAAAAAATCCAAGTAAAGCAAAACTAACCAAAGCTTACCATATATAAATTACTGATACCCAATGATAAAGCAAAAATCTTAAAAGCAGTCAGATAAATGAAAAAAAAAAAAAAGACTAGAAATACTGGAAATATAGGAGATGTCCTGTTAGAAACCATGCAAGTACAAGCCAGAAGACAATAGAACATCTATAAATTGTTGAAAGAAAAATAAAAACCAAAAACTATCTACTTGAAATTCAATATTCTAAGGGTGGGCGCGGTGGCTCACGCCTGTAATCCCCACACTTTGCGAGGCCGAGGCGGGCAGATCAAGAGGTCAGGAGATCGAGACCATCCTGGCTAACATGTTGAAACCTCGTCTCTACTAAAAATACAAAAACATTAGCTGGGCGTGGTGGCGTGCGCCTGTAGTCCCAGCTACTCAGGAGACTGAGGCAAGAGAATGGTGTGAACCTGGGAGGCGGAGCTTGCAGTGAGCCGAGATCATGCCACTGCACTCCAACCTGGGGACACAGAGTGAGACTCGGTCTCAAAAAAAAAAAAAAAAAAAATTAATATCCAACAGAAATATTATTCAATTAAAAAATAAAAGTAAAAATACCTTCACACAAACAATGGCCAAGAAAATGTATTAGGAGCAGATCTGAACTTGAAATTATTAAAGCATGTTTATTAGGGTAAATGAAAATTCAGAAATTCAGTTTTACATGAGAGAATGAGGAGGATCAGAAATGCAGTTGTTTTGTTCTCTTGCCTAATTTTAAAAACCTCCTTGAAAGATATTTAACTTCTAAAGCAAAAATGGAACAACATATTGTGTGTTTTATAACCTATGTAGAAGTTAAATGTTTGATAATATTATTACAAAGGATGATAATGGCAGAGATCAAGGAGTGCTGTTTTAAGGTTCTTACTTTATACATGAAGTGGTAAAACATTATTTTAAAATACATGACAATATGTTAAGTTTCATATTGCATGTGTGGCTTATAGCAATGTCTAACGAAAATTTTTAAAAAGGTATAACTAATAAGTCAGTAATAGAGATAAAATGGCATTCTAAATGTTATGGAACACACCAGAAGTCAGTATAAAAGGAAATATTGAATAAAGAATGAATGAGGCTGGGCATGGTGGCTCACACTTGTAATCACAGCACTTTGGGAGGCCGAGGTGGGCAGATCACCTGAGGTCAGGAGTTTGAGACGAACCTGGCCAACATGGTGAAACCCCTATTAAAATACAAAAATTAGTGGGGCATGGTGGCAAGCGCCTGTGATCGCAGCTACTTGGGAGGCTGAAACAGGAGAATTGCTTGAACCTGGGAGGCAGAGGTTGCAGTGAGTCAAGATCGTGCCACTGCACTCCAGCCTGGGTGGTGGCACAAGACTGTCTCAAAAAAAAAAAAAAAAGGAAAGAAAGAAGGAAGGAAGGAGGGAGGGAAGGAAGGAAGGAAGGAAGGAAGGAAGGAAGGAAGGAAGGAAGGAAGGAAGGAAGGAAGGAAGGAAGAAAGAAAGAAAGAAAGAAAGAAAGAAAGAAAGAAAGAAAGAAAGAAAGAAAGAAAGAAAGAAAAGAAAGAAAGAAAGAAAGAAAGAAAGAAAGAAAGAAAGAAAGAAAGAAAGAAAGAAAGAAAGAAAGAAAGAAAGAAAGAAAGAAAGAAAACATGGATGTGATCATTTGAAAATGAATTGCAAACCCCAGTGAGAATAAGCCCAGGATACAAATGTTTAAGTTACCCCAAAGTCATCAATTTTCAAGGACTTCTTTCCCTGAAAGTGACCATAATAAAAAATCAGGGAAAAACTTGGCTCTTTGGAATTTACATGTAGTTTAAACTTTTGGACTTTCTTTAGACGTTAAATTATAAGGGCAGAATAATTTAATTTTAGATATTAATTACTCTGGACTAATTTTTTGGAACTTTAATTTCTTCAGTTTTATTTCTCTCTGGGAATTTAATAATTAGAATATTTATGTGTTAATTTTTGAACATGTCCAAATTCTTGCTATTGAATAATTGAAGTATCTTGACATCATGATTTAATTTAATCACAGAGCCTCTGAAGAACTCTATTGAACAGTGTAACTGAACATAATTTAACATGAGAAACAGCATATAGAGGGAATTTTGAGGTTTTGAAGTTAATTAATTAATGTACTGTTTTATTATAGTTCAAAGTCTTCTGTAAACAAACATGGTGCCCACTAGTAGTTCTTAGGGGAAGCTACAATAGAGAAGCAATTGTTATTGAGTTAAGGACTTGAAATTTATTTAAAATATGAATATCTCCAAAAGCAGCTCTGAGAAAAGACCCTAGGTTCCACTAGTTTTGATTTGAGAAGTGATCCCAGGAGGCACAAGTGTGAAAATGGGAAAAGTTAGACAATGGAAAGGAAAACTACAATAAAAGGTAAGAGGAAAAGGGGGATGCATTCATGAGATTCATAACTATGGGGAAAAAAGGACTGGATTCTAGTGTGGACCCTTGAACAATGTTGAATGCCCCTCAGGAGTTTCCCATTGAGTGAATGGGTAGCTGTGCTTCTTACTCACTGATTTGTGTCCCTCATTGGTTAATGAGGATTCCTGAGGACATCAAATCTCTGGAATATTAGGGCTGCCTTGAGTGTAGTTGATAAAGATTCTTGTGCAGTTAGGTTGGGGCAAAAGTAATTGCAGTTTTGCCATTAAAAGTAAGTGCAAAAAAAAAAAAAAAGCAATTACTTTTGCACTAACCTACCTAATAAATAAAATCTTAAGGAACAGTGACAGACAGACAAGCTTTGGCAGCAAGTAGTTATCAAGGGACATTCACCATAGATGAGGAGGCCTGTGTGGGCTGTGGAGCAAGACATGAATACTGTCTGCTGTGGGGCCTCATGTGGCAAAAGACTGAAATGATACATGGCCAATACCACCCGCCAAGCAAGAGCCAATCGCCTAGATGACAAGCAACGGAAAGTTTTAAATCAAAATTAAAAGAAAAAAGAGTTGAAGAATATGAAGAAGGGAAACATTCCCACTTGTTATCTTTTTAGGAGGGAAACTGTAGTTCTCAAAATTTATCTTCAGAATTACCAGGAATGTTTGTTAGAACACACATTGTTCTACACCCTACTTAGAGTTTCTGATTTGTAGCCACAGATGAGCCCTGAGAATTTGCCTTTAAAACATGTTGCTGTTGCTCCTTGTGCACGAACCACAGTTTGACAATCTGTGAGCAAGGGTAACCCTCTAGTTTCTCACTCTCTCGTGTATTAACTCTCAGTGGGAGGAGAAGAGAGGGTGAAGGAGACCTCTTACTTCCTGCTCTGTAGATCTCACTGTCTCACTTTCTAGATTTCTCTGCAGTCTGGCCAAACTTAGATAGGAAGCTTTAGCAGACCCAGGGCAGATATTCCAGTGTTGCCTATGACCAAATGAGGAAGCTGAATTCTATGATGCAAAAAAGAAAGCTATTGTTGCCCCAGACTTAAGCTGGGTTTTCTAAATAATAGCTTTTTCAGTAATGAAGGTCATGCTTTATATCTGTATATCTGATTCTTGTGTCTTTCTTACAGATGTTTCCAACTTTGAAGGAGAAAAATCGGGGTGTTGTATATAGACATCTTGTAAAACCGACAAACAACAACCGTTTTATGCAGAAGTTTTCTTATTTCAGTAGAAAAAACATCCACACAATATTATGTATGAGGGCTTAGATAATTTGAATGAGAGAGAAGTAACAGTGTACATATAGTTTTACTGTGAATACGGACACGCTTTCTGCCCAGAGGGGAGTGTAAACACTGATGACTTTTAAAAATTTCAAACATTCTGTATGAAACATTCTGTACGCTTAAGATCTAAAGACGATTTGCTTTATGTAAAAAGAGAAGGAAAAGCATGAAATGAAATCCACTGGTAGAGTCAAGCTACTTTGATTTATACCTAATGTTTCTTCAGACAACGGCACAGAAGCACTTTCATATTTCAATAATCTAATTTTGCATTATTTGAAAAGGAACAGGGCTATAGATAGACTTTTATTTGGCTTATGCCCTAGGATATTCAAATAGACTTTGAACTTCAAAAAGACTCTTTTACTAATTCCAATAACTTGTGGTATTTTCAGGGCTTGTTATGGTAATCAATGACATATTTTATTTTTATTACAAATTGACAAATATGTTAAGATAAATATTTTAAATTCTGAAACCTGATTTTCTAAAGGTGCTTTTAAGCTTTTCTAAAAGTGAATGAAAAATATAAGATGAGTTAAACCAGTTTTAGAGATTTATTGGATTCCATAAATGTGCTATTTGGTAGATAATTTGCATTTTCTTGCATTTTGATTGTATTTTATCCAGTATTATTCCTCATTCCCAACTACTGTTTGTTGTTTTTGACTTATAACACTTGAGTAATCCCAAGTTTGCTATACTTCTTGACATAAAAAACATGTGTTTAAAGTTCTTATGCCAAATACAAAACATCATAAAACCAAAGGAGGGGAACACCCCAAAAAAGAGACAGTACTCATTTTAGGGCTGTGGTTGTGTACCTTATCCCACCATTTCTAGATATGTTATTATAAAGTGTCATTATTCTAGTTTTTGTTTGTCGAAATATTTTGATAGATCAGAAACTTTGTAAATAAGGTGGATGGTTACCTACTTGATATTTATTTTCCCTTTTCTTTTAGATAACATAATCTTTATATTGTCGTGGGTGGCAATACATCACAGTCAGAAAAATATATTGTGCCATGTGTTTTCGTTTAGGGAGGATCAATGGAAGTTACGACTGGTGCTTTCATTAAAACCTTTTTAAAAAGTGCTTTCTCGGCTGGGTGCGGTGGCTCATGCCTGTAATCCCAGCACTTTGGGAGGCCGAAGCGTGTGAATCACGAGGTCAGGAGTTCAAGACTAGCCTGGCTAAGATGGTGAAACCTGTCTCTACTAAAAAAAAGAAAAAAAAATAATCAGGAGTGGTGGAGGGCACCTGTAATCCTGTAATCCCAGCTACTGGGGAAGCTGAGGCAGAGAATTGCTTGAACCCGGGGGTCGGAGTTTGCAGTGAGCCAAGATCGCGCCACTGCACTCCAGCCTGGGCAACAGAGCAAGACTCGTCTCAAAATTTAAAAAAAAGTTGTTTCTCATGTGCCAGGTGTCATTTCCCCCTTCCTGCCTCTTCCTGTTTCCTTGTTGAAAGGTCTACAGAATTTTCACAGCCATTTTGAAGTCAGAGGATGAGACTGAGGGTAGAAACTGTTTGCTAATCATAATAGGGGAAGCTTATGATACTGAAGACATTATAGATCTGCCATCCCCAAACCGCCCTATCTTTTTATATGTTAGAAGAATACACTCATATCTCCTTTGAGCCCCTGGCCTTTTGGGTCTATGTTATAGCAATTAAAGTTAATCCCTCACTGTTAAAAACAAATATAAAATGAACTTTGAAACAAACTTATTGCCTTCCCTTGCTGATATAAATGCAGCAGAACAAGTTTTTGATCAATGATAGTTGAATTTGATAAATCAGTGATATTTTATACCTTATTTCTCCTAGTGGTTAAGACTAGAAGTGGCAAATTAGATTAGGACATTTGGGCTGCTTAAAACCCTAGCAAACCTTAGTGGTCCACAGAGTCCTTTATATAGACTTGACCTAACTAGAAACATTTTTTTAGAAACTGAAAATGCTTTGAGTGAGGGTATTGCATATCTTCCTCTCTAGTACCTTATTCTAGTAATATTTGATCCTTTGGAATGCCAGTCAATTTTCATGTCACATTTATCATGTCCTCACCTGTGTCCTTATCTCACACTTAGTCTGTGACCTACCGTAATCAATCCCTTGTAAACTTATTTAACTTCTTCACTCCTAACTATCCCCCACTTACTCACCTGACAAACAAACGCTCGCTAAATCAGTCTTTTTTTTTCTCTCATGGCTACTTTACAGTCAACCACAACAGAAGGAAAACATGCTTCATGAATACTACAAGCTCTCCCCAACATACCAACTACATATTGTTATTTCAATCACCCTCCTGCATTGCAAGATAATTATTTGACATTTCCTTCCCTCTCACAACCATTAAAGCTATTATAAACTCTTCACTTTCAACCATTATTCATTTCCCTTAAGAAAATTCAGGTAATGCAAAAAGGACGTCCTCATGCTCCTGCACCGTGAATCTTTTCCCAAACAGTGTGTCTTTCTCTGTGTTTCAACAGAGGAACTATTCATCTTCCAAAGATCAGTCCGTCCTTCTGTGAATTAGATCACATCAATTTTAAATTTAATTGATTTGTTACTATAATTATCCTTTTTGTCTTATAAATTATCTGCTTTTCATCTTTACTGGATTATTCCCATCAGCATAAAAGATGATCATATCTATAACTTTTATAAAATCCATTCCCTTGAATGCAGGCGCCTTGCAGCTACTGCAAAGTTCTCTCTTAACTTTCAGCAAATGTTCTCCTTTAAAAGAGTTAATGATAGACGTGTTCTTTATTTTTTCACTTTCCTTTCTCTCTTGAATTGACTATAATCATAGTTTTATCACCGATACTTGGCAAAAGCTGGTCTTGGAAAGGTCAATAATTGCACACAAGTACTGAAATCTAGTGCTTAAATTATACTCCTCATCTTGTTTGCCCTCTCAGCGATGATAATATCATTGGTTTTCTCTCCAAACCCCATCCCTTCCTGAAAGTCTTTATACCAAGAAAGTCAGAGCAGTTTAAATGTTATGGGACGTAATGGAAAGAAACTGGTTTTGCTCCCTGTGGGATATTGGTTCAGGGACCCTTGTACCTCGAAAAGGAAAAGCATTGGAGTTCAGCACAAGAAATCACTGCTAATATTGAATTCCTTTTCATTAATTCATAATGCTAAGGCTGATGGGGAGCACTCTGTTTCTGAGACCTCATTATTTCTTTATTCCCATATTCCGTCTTCAGAAAAACCTGAGATCAGAGAGTAAGCAGTTCATTCACGGGAGGGGATGAAATAGGGAAGCTGCCCTTCACCAGTGCTGCTCAGTGCAACCTTGCAACATGAAAGCCCACAGTTTGGCTCAAAGTCTCCTCCGTGGGTTTCTCAGCCGGGGCATGGCAAATGAGTAAGTTATGTAAGAAACCTACATCAGACATGAATGAGGAGCAGCAGCTCCTAAAGAGCAGCCGTTTAGAATAGTTGTCACACTTTACCACGTATCCTAATTTCCTGAGACACTTTTCAAAATGCAGATTTCAAATCAGACTTCCTGAGAGTGCTGGTGAAGGCCAGGGTTCTGCACTTGTGATCTTTTCTTTTATGCGATTCTGATGCAGGTGGGGAACATGCACCATACACGCTAAAAACTACTAGCAACTCTTACATGAAAGAACTAGGACTGGGAGTGAGGATAAGAGATAAAAAACAGAATTAATTGTTAGCCAAAAACACAATTGGAGACTCTCTCTCTCTAATGTTGGAGAAAAAAAAAAAAAAAAAGGGAGGACACTAATCTTGTTGAATAGGTGAACAGTCAGTAAGCATTCGCCACAAAATAGAAAGTGAGGGCCAGATGTGCAAGAACAATTTCCCCATGGATGCAGCATTTACATAGAGGGAGGAGCATCCTCAGCACACACTTGTCCTACTCCCTCAAGATTGTGTATCAGCAGGTGTAATTACTATGTATATGAAAGTCCATCTCCAAACATCTGAGGCCACTGGGAACAGCATGAATCAACTTTGCGTCTTGCCTGCTTTCTTCCCTGGTTTCATGGAAAGTTGGGTTCAAAGATTTGATTATGTCTAGATGCCAACTGTATTTTCACCAGAAACCAAGAACTAGATCTGCTCCTTTGGAGTGTCAACAATAGTTAAATCAGATTGCCCAATATTTTCAAACTTTTTGGAACATTTTATTAATTGATTTCCAGTACGCGTACTTCTCATCACAGGGTTCTCCTTCTCAGTCTTCTCCACTTGTTAACCTCAGATCCAAGACTCAATCCTCTGACTTCATATCCATCTATACTTATTTCTAACGTGACCTAATTAAGCTCAGATTTATGACTTTAAGTGCAATTTATACATATTGATATTACCTGAACATACAACTTTGGGCTTTCATGTTCCTCAATTGAATACTTGACATTTCCATCGATAATTATATTTAAGTTGACATGCTAAAATGTAATCTCACCCAATCCCAAAATGTGTTCCTTCTTCAAAGCAGTAAATGGCACACCCATATACCTAACTGTTTCCTTCAGATTCCTTAAGATCATTTTTTAACTCTCGCACTCACGGGCTATTCCTCAGTGATACTCACAGAAGTACTTTGAAAATATACTCCAAATGTGACCACTTCTTTATAACTCCACCATTAAGACTATATTTTAAGCTACCACTATCTCTTACTTGGACACTAAAATAGTCTTTAAACTATTCATTTGTTTTGTAAAAAAAATCAGAATGTGCTACTTCATGTACTAAACACTTTGATAGCATCCCCTTATACTTAGAATGGAAATCCAAATATTTACCTAGGTCCACAGGGCTCCATGTGATCTGCCCCAAGGCTACCTCTACAAGCTCATTATCTGCCACTCTCCTCTAAATTCATGCTCATCACACTAGCCATCTTGCTTTTCCGACAGAAAGCCAAGTAAGTTTCTGCCTCCTTTTTATAAATCGTAGAGTATATTAACATATATATATTACACTAAATTATGGAAATGAAATGTTTACTAATAAGTCACATATGCAATTATTAATGCTAGTAAATAACTACAATTTAAATTAAATCAGAAATAAAGAAAAGCTCTGATTGTAGGAGTGATATCAGCCCACCTGGTCCACTTTCATAGACAGCCAGTAAATTAACCATCAAGAGTATAAAATTTGTTATACATGAATAATAGTAGTCTATATCATTAATGCAATCAATTAAATAGATGATCTATTTCAAATTTTTGTTTCTAAAAATTTATGCTTGCCTAGTTGTTAATATTCTAAACTAAAACAATGTAAATTTCTTGTGTTCTAATTTTCCAATTAAAATGAGTTACTTTAACATTTTATGATAATAATAATAGTACTAATTTATAGTGCTTATTCACTTGGAAACTTTGTGTGTGGTTTTTGTTTTGTTTTTTACTTAAAAAACATTTACATTTTCAGTTGAGTCACAAAACTTGAAATATTATTAGTACCTTGCAAAATTAAAAAAATTGAAGGCTTCCCTTCCTAATAAATTATGGTATTCTTTGAATCATCAGGGTAACAAAAATCATTTCTTACCGTTCACTTGGAAGATGTGAGTCTGATAGACTTGTTCATAGCCATCTGCATAGCAGGTGTAATTGCCCATGTGAGTTGTGGTCACCTTGGTAATGTACAAGGACCCATCATCTCCAAAATCCTATTAAAAAATAAAATAAAACAAGGTGTTTGCATTTTGAATTAATTGCAACAATTTCATTTTTTAAAAGGCATATTCAGGTGCAAAACAAATAGACTCAAATATTGTTTTAAAATTATCAACATGAGCATTGTTGGGTGTATAAGTGTAAAGGATCTGTAATTATAATTTTCTAACAATGTGTTTTGTTTGAAAAGCATCATCTCAACTCATAAATATAGCTTTTAAATATTTATTTGAAATGTGTGTTTAATATATAAAGTTAGTTAGTTTCCACATATGTGCTCTAATTTAGCTCCCATTTTCAAGATTAATACAGGCCAGCCAGGCACGGTGGCCTCACCCCTGTAATCCCAGCACTTTGAGAGGCCAAGGCAGGTGGATCTCTTGATGTCAGGAGTTCAAGACCAGCCTGGCCCACACAACGAAGTCATGTCTCTACTAAAAATATGTAAATTCGCTGTGTGTGGTGGCACACACCTGTAGTCACAGTTACTCAGGAGGCTGAGACAGGAAAATTGCTTGAACCTGGGAGGCAGAGGTTGCAGTGACCCAAGAACGTGCCACGGCAATCCAGCCTGGGCAACAGAGTGAGACTCTGTCTCTAAATAAATAAATAATTACAAATAAAAAAATTTAAAAAAAGATTAGCACAGCTATAAGGTGTTTTCTTCTTATGAATGGCTAGAACAAACACCTGTTAACTGCATTCTTCACCCTGGTAGTTATCTACTACTTCTATATTACTTAATTATATATTTACCAATAAAAATAATTATTAAAGCAGTGTGATCTCGGTGATAACATTTATAGACATAACATAGAATAGCATTTATTTTCCAAGCCCAGATACCATCAACACATTTGAATAAAATAACCATACCACTTCAAAATAATGGAGATAAATGCATAATCATTTTGAAAAAAAAAAAGAAAAGAAATAAACTTGCACTGTTAAAATCAAATCCATGAAGCACCTCCAGAACAGCAAAGATCAGAAAATTTTCTCTTCCATTACAATAATGATTATTCTGGCAAACATTGCCAAAATCATTTTTTTTTTTTTTCAGAATTCTGGAAATAGAGAAAGGCTCACAATAGCCCACAGAGTATTTATTCAAAAAGTGGCTGGCTCCTAATAAGAATGGCAAAATTTATGTGGCATTTTAACTTTACTTCCTCAACACCTCTCCACAGCTGCATGGTGGCCTTGAACTAGGCTCCTTGAAATTATGCCAGCTATGAAAATCATCATCCTAGAAGACATTGGAAGGGAAAGAGCAAGTCTGAAGCTCCTCCAAGACCGCATCCTGAGAGAATTGTACCTGTTGGATAGATTAGCAGCTCCTCAAAAATATACATTTTCATGACTTCTTTTTATTTGAGCTTTGAGCAACACTTAAAGCTCACTCAGTGTAAAGAGTCCCATCCCTTCCCTAATGTCTGTGTGTGTGTGTGTGTATGTGTGTGTGTGAGACAGGGTTCCCAGGCTCTGGAGTGCAGTGGCATGATCTTGGCTCACTGCAATCTCTGCCTCCCGGGTTCAATCAATTCTCCTGCCTCAGCCACCCGAGTAGCTGGGAGCAGAGGGGCACGCCATCACACCCGGTTAGTTTTTGTTTTTGTTTTAGTTTTTATTTTGAGATGGAGTTTCGCTTTTGTTGCCCAAGGTGGAGTGCAATGGCATGATCTCGTCTCACTGCCACCTCTGCTTCCCGGGTTCCAGCGATTCTCCTGCCTCAGCCTCCCGAGTAGCTGGGATTACAGGCGCCACAAGTACGTGCCACCACGCCTGGCTAATTTTTTGTATTTTTAGTAGAAACAGGGCTTCACCATGTTAGCCAGGCTGGTCTCGAACTCCTGACCTCAGGTGATTCAGCTGCCTCAGCCTCCCAAATTGCTGAGATTCCAGGAGTGAGCCACTGCGCCCAGCTAATTTTTGTATTTTTAGTAGAGACACTCGGTTTTCACCATGTTGGCCAGGCTGGTCTTGAACTCCTGCTTCAGCCACCCAAAGTGCTGGGATTACAGGCATCAGTCACCACACCTGCCCCCTAAAGTCTTTATGAAAGGAAACAACAGCAGTTGTTTAACATTACAACTTTCTGCAACAGAGATACTAGTTGTAGATAACAGTAGTGTTTGACTAAATAAACATTACAAGATAAACCTGAGGAATGGGCTCTCCGTAGAGAAATTTGTAGAGTTCCACAAATTCCTAGGCGTCTAGAAGGCCACACAAAAGTGCAGGACTGTGTGCACGCTCAGCAGAGACGTGTGAATCCCTATTCTCTCATCTCTAGCTGCACATAAGGCTCTACACAAGCAGAAATTGAAGGCTAAGACAGAGTCGTGAACTATATAGGAACACTCATATTGTAACACAAAACAGAGATAGAGAACCTCAACAAAGCCTGGGAGACTTACTGATGCAAGGCATTTAATTAAATCCCTGTTCAATCGTTAGCTTACCAGTAAGAGTGAATCTCAACAGCCACACACAACATACCAAAGAAAAATAGGTAAATTCAGCTTTATAAAAAGTAAAATTTTTTTGCTGCTCAAAAGACATCAAGAAAGTAAAGAGATACCCTGTAGAAAAGAGGAAATATTTGAAGAAAATTTATCTGATTAGGATATTCTATTCAGAATATATAAAGAGTAATTACAATTCAACAATCAAAAAGCAAATAGGCTGGGCATGGTAGCTCACACCTGTAATCCCAACACTTTGGGGGGCCAAGGCAGGCAGATCACCTGAGGTCAGGAGTTCGAGACCAGCCGGCCAACATGGGGAAACCTCGTCTCTACTAAAAATACAAAAATTAGCTGGGCATGGTGGCACATGCCTATAATCCCAGCTACTCAGCAGGTTGAGGCACAAGAATTGCTTGAACCCGAGAGGTGGAGGTTGCAGTAAGCCAAAATCGTTCCACTGCACTCCAGCCTGGGTGACAGAGTGAAACTCTGTCTCAAAACAAAACAAAATAAAACAAATAGTCTAATTAAAATAATGGGTAGAGGATTCAAACGAACATTCCTCAAAAGATTTACAAATGAACAATAAGCATATAAAAGCACGTTCAGCATTACTAGTCACTAAGGATATGCAAATAAAAACCTCAGATACTTCATATACTCTACATTGGTTAAAATAAAAAAGAGACAGTTGCAGATGTTGGAGAGGATGTGGAAAATTTGGAACCTTCACGCATTGCTAGTGAGAATATTAAATGGTGCCTCTGCTTTGGATAACAGTTTGGCCACTCCTCAAAAAGCTAAACTAAGTTACCTAGGACTAGCAATTCATTCCTATGTACATACCCAAAAGAACTGAAAACATGTCTGATACTTTCTGTATGCAAATGTGCATAGCTATATTACTCATAAAAGGCAAAAAGTGAAAACAACCCAAATGTCTATCAATGGATGAATGGATAAATAAAATGTAGTATATCTATACAATGGAGTATAGATTATTTGACAATAAAAAGGAATAAAGTACAAATATATACTGCAACATGAATAAACCTTTCTTTTCGGCCTTAGGGCCTTTGTATGAATCTTGAAATTAATATTCTAAGTGAAAGAAGCCAGACACAAAAAGTCACAAACTGTCTGAGTCTAATTGTATGACGTCCTGAATGACCACATCCATAGACATAGAAGACAGATTTGTGGTAACCAGGGACTGAGGGGATGGGGGAGGGGAAAATACCTGCTAATAAGTCTGAAGTCCTTTTTGGAGGGATGAAAATATTCTAAACTTTGACAGCCATGATGGCTGCACAATTTTGCTAATACAGTAGAAAGCACTGAATTGCACACTTTGAATGGGTTAATTTTACGGTTTGTGGAGAATAGCAGAGTAAAGCTGTTGTTAAACTAAAATCTATATGAAATACTTAAATACAAAAAAAAGCCATAATAAAACTATATATAGTCTTAGTTAATGAAATCTTCACTGAGTATGACAAAAATTAGAAATCAAAAAAGAAAGAATAATTGACATATTTATATGAAGAAGAAACACTTTTGCATTCCAAAACATTGCTATCAGCAACAGAAAGCTAATTAACTACAAATTATCGAGACAAAACTCAGTGCATTTAATCTTTATTTATAAAGCAGTTATCAGTATGCCAGACATTACTGTAAACACTTCACAAAAATGGACACATTTCATCTGTATATTAAACCTATAAAACAAGATCTATTAATATTCTCTCACTTTATAGCCAGGGATGCTAAGATGTCAAGTAAGCTACTAGTTCCACTTGGCCTCTAATTAGCAGAGCTAGGATTGGAAACCAGGTAGGCTTACTCCAGAGTCTGTGTTTCATGCTCCCACAACACACTGCCTTCCCTGTCAATCAAAAGTTGAACTCGGGGATAAAAACAGGAAGAGAGAACAAAGAGGAAATTTGAGAAAAAATGCTCAAAACAAAAAAGGTAAAATATACTACCAGGTTTGAAGAAAAAAGGCTGGAAATGTAGTGAGAGTGCATGTGCCCATAGAAGAAAGGCTGGGTAGATACGCTGAAGTTTGAGTCAAAAGACAACATTGTAAAACATATCAACCCCTGTATTCAACCCCTTTTCTCAGCTGCAGAGAATGAGGATATGAGGTGCTGGTACAGAAAATTCTTTTTATTATCATTATTATTATTATTATTATTATGCTTTAAGTTCTGGGATACATACCATGCAGAATGTGCAGATTTGTTACATAGGTATACAGTGCCATGGTGGTTTGCTGCACACATCAACCTGTCATCTACATTAGGTGTTTCTCCTAATGCTATCCCTCCCCTAGACCTCCAATCCCCGACAGACCCCAATGTGTGATGTTCCCCACCCTGTGTCCATGTGTTCTATTGTTCAGCTCCCACTTATGAGTGAGAACATGCGGTGTTTGGTTCTCTGTTCTTGTGTTTGTTTGCTGAAAATGATGGTTTCCAGCTTTATCCATGTCCCTGCAAAGGACATGAACTCATTCTTTTTTATGGCTGCATAGTATTCCATGGCGTATATGTGCCACTTTCCAGTCTATCAATGATGGGCATTTGGGTTGGTTCTAAGCCTTTGCTATTGTGAATAGTGCTGCAATAAACATACGTGAGCACGTGTCTTTATAGTAGAATGATTTATAATCCTTTGGGAATATACCCAGGTATGGGATTGCTGGGTCAAATGGTATTTCTCATTCTAGATCCTTGAGGAATCACCACACTGTCTTCCACAATGGTTGAACTAATTTATATTCCTACCAACAGTGTAAAAGCGTTCCTATTTCTCCACATCCTCTCCAGCTTTTTAAGATGTAATTGGCAAATTTTCAATACACTTTACTATAAATAGTCTTAAAGATTTTTTCCCAGATATTTACTCTGAAGATTTACTTTCTAAGAGTTTTTTGTTCATTACCTCTTCCCAATTTTAATTTTGGATTTAGAATTTTTCATGTTTATTTCTAAATTTTTAATGTGTTGCTCAGTTTTTAATATTATATACAATATTTATCAATAAAAAGTGAGCATTTATCTTCACTTCATTTTTGTAAAATGTAACTAATTGTGTCAGTATCTTTTGGTAAAGAAACTGTTTTCCCTCTGAAATGTGATTTTTAAAAAATATTTATATCTTTAAAATATGATAGTATCCACTGACTTACCAAAGTTCACATGATAGTATTCCAAAACCACATCTGATATAATTTCTGACTTTACCTATATTTATGCTAGGTGAATTTCTGTTAAAAATAGCTTCCCTCAAACTGACACACACTACAGATTTATTGAAAACAAGAAAATGATTATGGAGCTATTGAATCCGGCCTTGAAAATGATAAAAATCTTCTGACAAGGAAAAAAAGATCAGAGAAGAGAAAGAAAGAGATAAATGGGAGAAGAGGAAAAGGAGGAGGAGGAGTCAAAGAAGAAGGGATGAGGAGAGGGGAGGCAGAAGGGGAGGAAGAGGAGGGAAGGGGAACCATATTGTACACTCTGGCTGTCATACGGTTTAACTGATTATTTCCTTCATAATTCTCAAAAAAATATAAATCCTCAATATCATATTATATAAGATCAATCATACCACATTTCTACAACTCCCTGAGGAAACTGTCGTGGTGCTACTCTCACTGATTTAATGAGGGAAAGCCTTATGAGCTACACAATAGGAGAGGATTTGGAGCTTGAACCTCCACAAAAAGTAACTATTGATACAAATTTCACAATGTAACTCCAGCTTTCACCACAGGCTACCATTAAAAACAGGGGTCATACAGACAGAACACTGTTAGGGAACTGAAATGCTAAATGAAAAGACAAAAGACTGTACCCCACGTGAACAGTAAGCAGGTATTTGACATGTTGTAGAGTATAATGGGGGAATGCCAGACTTTTGTATAAATTAGTCGAGAAAGATTAGAGTCGAGTATTTTTAGAAAGATTTTGAGCAAAAAAAAATTATTGATGACTAGAAATATAATAGCAAGATATCTAGTCTGCATAACATAGACATAAATGCAGGGCAAGAAAGTGTAAAACTCGTTACAACCAGAAAATATCATGGAGACCAGATCACAACAAAGAATTAGTTCACTGGACAAGAATAATTAAAAACAACAGTGAAAATTCTGAATATATGTGGATGGTATTTGTGATTATGTTTATGTTCAAATATGCCAAACTGTATATTAATATTTTAATGTATATTTTCAGATAATTCTTTTAAAATTTATTGAAAACCTGAAATAAACAACTTTTCTGTATGTCCTATAGAGCTACCTAGAGAGTACAGTCTTCCCTTTCTAGTATAATCTAGATTCCTTCACCCAATGATGTAAAAATTATCCAAGACTACAACTTTCAAGGTGTTTTGTTGAAATCTGTGTTATTCCATAACACCAAATCTCTTTTAGTTACACTGCTCTTCTTTCTAAAACAGCATATCTAAATTACCATGACCATTTCTAAGCTATATTTGTTTGTTCATATTTTTATCTCTTTCCTCTAAATGGAATTAAAAGATTCCAGCCAAAATTTTCTTGAATACACAATTTTATAAACACCTTTTCAGGCAGCTTTTTGAACAAGCTAGACTTTAATATCCTCTTATTAGTTTGAATAAAACATAGATCTTTTCAATATATTTAAAATAAAACACCATATTTCAGTCTATTTAAAATAAATAGTAAATATTTATTGAGCATGTAAATATGTCGAGTGCTATGCTGAACAATTTAAATGAAACATGAAATTTTATCATTTAAACAACTTTGTCAAAAAGGCCCCATTATTAATCCCATTTTGCAGATAAGAAAACTAAAATATACTGCTGTTGAATAACTCGGTTGTGGTCACCAAACAAGGTGAGGGGTCTCATATTAGCATCCAAACAGACTGAAGAATTTAGCTGTTCTTTTTATATAATTCTTAACACATTCTTTTTTTTTTTTTTTTTTTTAGATTCTCCATTAGTTTTAGCCAAGCCTGAAATTTATGCTTTGAGTTTTGTTATATGTCTAAAGACATATCAAACCTACTCTTTACCTCCATCCTGATACAGCATTTCTGATCTTTTATTTTCTCAGCAGTTTTCTAATCTTAAATAGATCAAAACAAATGTGTGATGTGGAGGCTCAGCCATAGTTGAGAGTTATAGCCTTAGAACAGACACCCTGAATTCAGGGACAAAATCTTCCACTTATTCCGAACTCTCGTTATACCTTTATAATCTGACTGCCAATAGACACTCCATAAATATTTCCTCAGCGATTAAATCTTTGTGAGCCTCTACACCATTACAGAGTTGCCTTAAGGCATTGATGTCTGGAAAGAGTTTATAGGAAAAAAACACAAAATCATTTATTTTGTTGAGTTGATTGCTTATATATTTTTCAAGGTAGTGTAAATGGGAACTTTGGAAAAAAGAACACCTGTAGCATGTATGTAAAATTGTGAAATTTTTATGGTGACTACCAATTGATTATAATCAATTATGTAAGAGTAACAAAACATTTAACAACCTATAGATGATGAGCACTGGTTAATCAGAATGTACAAGGCAGTAAAAACCAGGTATTGATTATATCAGTACATAACAGCTGAATTTCAGGCCTGTATTTAACCACATGTTTTTAATCATATTGTTTAGATTGCTTCAATCTAAAAGATGTTTCATCTGTTATAAAATGGTAAATTTTAAATGTTAACCCACTTTCTTTTTCATATCATGTTCCTCCTTATAGTTCTAAATTGTATGCTACCAATATTATTTGCACTTTAAATACAGTTTTCTGTATAAAATACATGTTTTGATATACACTGACATTAACGTAACTTCGTTTCAAATTCTGAGTTTTCTAGTACATGCGTTTACTTTGCAATACTGTAAAAGCTATTTTCCTAGCTTTTTATGTAAACAAAATGTATTTTCATAAAATAACAATAAAATAAATTTAAGCAAACTTCTACATATTGAGATTGACTAGGGTAGTATTATCTCACAGTGGATAAGATTTTCTATAAACTACAGATTTTTCTCAGTAACCTATTTACTAACATACTTAACATAGAATCAGTAAATAACACTGTGAAATAATAAATTAAATACGTTTAATTTGGTCAATACATCATTTTAAAAACTACTTTCCTTAAAGTAAATTGTTTCATGAATCAATTTAAAAAGATGCAATAGAAAAGAAATGTCAACCAACATGGATTGAAACTATTGCTTAAAATTATTAAGTAAATGAAAATAAAACAGCTGCATTCTCTGGTATGAAAAGCAAAGCCAAAATGATGAGAACTTTGTGTAAAAATATTATTAGATAATAAATGTAAAATAATTAATTTTATTTTTTTAAACTTAAGAAAATAATCCTGCAAAAAGGTTCTAATATCTTCAAATTAATTGAAATGTTCTCTTCTTGACCACAGTTCTCAGAATTCCTTACTGTTAGTATAATAATTTAGGAATAACTACCTCTCAGAATAATCAGGGAAAAGGGAAACTTTAATGAAAACACCTACAAGTTCTAAATGGTTGTTAAGTTTCATGAAGTTTTATAAATGCGGTTTGGAATACAATGTAATTTGTTAAAAGTAAAAGGGGGCCGGGCGCGGTGGCTCAAGCCTGTAATCCCAGCACTTTGGGAGGCCGAGACGGGTGGATCACGAGGTCAGGAGATCGAGACCATCCTGGCTAACACGGTGAAACCCCGTCTCTACTAAAAAATACAAAAAAAAAAAACTAGCCGGGCGAGGTGGCGGGCGCCTGTAGTCCCAGCTACTCGGGAGGCTGAGGCAGGAGAATGGCGTAAACCCGGGAGGCGGAGCTTGCAGTGAGCTGAGATCCGGCCACTGTACTCCAGCCTGGGCGACAGAGAGAGACTCCGTCTCAAAAAAAAAAAAAAAAAAAAAAAAAAAGTAAAAGGGTCCTAGAAATATAGAAGTTTCTACAGTCACTCTTGAAAGAGTTTTGAATTGAGTAAAATGAGCTGCAGGTATTTCTCTTGTTAGAATAAAAAGAAGACAAGCAGAAGAAGCCTATGGCAGTTGTCCTGAGTAGACACTTGTACAATATGTAGACCCAGTGCAATAGGTTATGGAGTGCTCATAGGTTATGAAAAGCTACACAAAGAGGGTAAGAGGTGTCCCTCAAATTCTAGCGTGGAGAAGGTAAAGGAAAGTAGAGTAGGCAAAATGAGAATAGTAGGATTTGTAACAATAGCTATGAGATCACAAAAAGTTCACAAATACAACATACAACATGAACAATATTCATTGAGAACATGATAATAGTTTATTGAAAGGTATTAAAGAATATCTTACTCAGTGGAAAACATGACTAGAACTCAATATTTTAAAGGTATCAATTATTACTAAATCCAAAATCTCAACACAACTTCAATTGATAAAAACCAACATGTTGGCTGGGCACAGTAGCTCATGGCTGTAATCCCAGCACTTTGGGAGGCCTAGGTGGGTAGATCAACTGAGGTCAGGAGTTTGAGACCAGCCTGGCCAACATGGCAGAACTCCGTTTCTACTAAAAATACAAAAATTAGCCAGGTGTGGTGGTGTGCACCTGTAATCACAGCTACTTGGGAGGCTAAGACAGGAGAATAGCTTGAACCTGAAAGGCAGAGGTTGCAGTGAGCCAAAATTGCTCTATTGCACTCCAGCCTCAGTGACAGAGTTAGACCCTGTCTCAAAACAAACAAACAAACAAAAAACACATTTTTTGAGGAAATCGAAAGTTGATTTAGATTTGTAAGACAGTGTAATAGAGCATGAAAAGCCAAGACAATCCTGAAACAGAAAGAGAAAGCAAAGATGACTTCCCTCTACCATATATCAAGACTCATCTACAAGATTAAAACTAAGATGAAGTGGTGTATTCAGATAAAGCCTCTCTGGAAACAACCAATATTCTCAGGTCTCTCTTCTTTCTCTGTCCCAAGAAATAGATAAATGACAAGTATATAGATGACAGATAGATAGCCATGCCACATTTATGATATGTGACAGACATAGCATGGCAAATTAGCAGAGAAAGATTAGTCTATTAAGTATACAGGGCTGAAGCAACTAGATAAGTTTAGCCATACAGAAAATTCTCAACTGGACTTCTACCTCACAGCATACACAAAAATCAAGAGCAAAGGAAACAGTACAAATATGTAAAAGACAGAACTTCAAATATTTTCATATAAAATGTAAGAAAATATCTTTATAATCTCAGGTATTTGGATATTGGATGACATTTTAAATTGAGAGACAAAATGAAATAATTTTAAAAGTAGTTTACAAATTAAACTATGTCAGAGTTAGGAATTCTTATTTGTAAAATTACATTATCAAAGCAATGAAAATACAAGCCGTAATTGGACAAAGCAACCCATTATCTGTGACTGATAAAGGAAAAAACAAAAGACTGACAATTCAATAGAAAAATGAAGATGTGAAAAGTCATGTCCTGAAAACGAAATCACAAATATCACTTATATTTGTAAAAAGATGTTCAATATCACTACTAATCATTACAATTACATTACTGCAACAACAAGGATGCCATTTAAACATCTATTAGATTTACAAAATTAAAATGCCTAATCTCAATTGCTGACTGAGATGTAGAGCAATGGAAAGTCGCATAAACTCATAGTGAAATTGTAAATTGGCAAAACCAGTCTGTAAAATATAAACTCAAATATGAGCATATTATACAACTCAGACATAAGAATGTACACACATAAATTTTGCTATAGTAATGTTTATAGCATCCATTTTAATAATAAAAATCTGCAAATAACTCCCAGGTACAACAGATTAAGCACACAACACAATCATGGTGAATAATAACACTGCTTTTACAAAACCACTATTCCAAGTGTTTTAAATATATGCAGAGTCAGATTTGCCATGAAGCTAATAATGTCCAAGTTTATTAAGAGCTCCTCATTTGGACAAGCCCGTTTCAAAGATCTGATAGTAGCTTTGCAATGTGTGTATATGGCCATATATTTCTGTAAAATTTGCAAATATATTTATGATTTGCTGTAATTTCTTTCCTCTTTGGAAGTAAACATCCATTTACATAGCTAACTGTTCTTTATAATTTGTATTCTTTCTCCAAAATGTAGGGGACCTTGCGCACATGTACTCCACAACTTAAAGTATAACAATAAAAAAAAAAATTCAAGACGACTCATATAACCTTGAATCATTCCTATCTATATTATTTACGTATTGACACTACCATAGTTTACACATAAAGAAACAAATTTCAGAAAGTTTAAGTAACTTCCCTACGAAGGTTAAGTTCACAGCACAAAATTCAAAACTAGGTCATCTAGCTCTACATTTCATGCTCTGAAATTCCATATTTACATAGCTAGAGACATCAATATGAATGAATCCCCAAACACAATGTCACTAAACACATACACACACAAACAGTATGCCTCCATTTATGTAACATCCCAAAACATTAAAAAATAAACTGTATGTCTTAGGGATATATACATTTATGGTAAAAAGATGAAGAGCAGCAAAAAAAGGGTTAACATATAATTCACAGTAGGAGTCATATGCACAGGAGAAGAAGGAGAGTGTAATGAAGAGAAGCCTATAGGAGGCTTCAGATTCATTGGTAAGGGCATATTTTCTAAATGGTCGTAAAGTCTAGATGTATCATTTTTTTAATTGTAAGGGACCTACATAAATCCTTTGTATAATACTGAAATGCAAAAAAACTGAGTTAGTAAAAAAATCAAAGTAAGCTTTACATAAGTATCTCAAAGTGAACAGCTTCCCCTATGTATATGCAGAATATCCCAGTTTCTTGTTTCCTAAATCAACTTAGATTGTACTTCTTAAAAATTAATGCAAAAAAAAATCTCATTTAGGTTTTAAACTATATTTTGCCATGTTTTGAAAGCGAGAACACTTTTATTGTGGTTTCATCAAAAATATTCTTTTTTTTTTTTTTTTTTTTTTTTTTTTTTGAGACGGAGTCTCGCTCTGTCGCCCAGGCTGGAGTGCAGTGGCGCAATCTCGGCTCACGGCAAGCTCTGCCTCCCAGGTTCACGCCATTCTCCTGCCTCAGCCTCCCGAGTAGCTGGGACTACAGGCGCCCGCCACTGCGCCCGGCTAATTTTTTCTATTTTTAGTAGAGACGGGGTTTCACCATGGTCTCGATCTCCTGACCTTGTGATCCGCCCGCCTCGGCCTCCCAAAGTGCTGGGATTACAGGCGTGAGCCACCGCGCCCGGCCTTCATCAAAAATATTCTTATCTGAATGGCTCAAAGAACCTAAAATCCTGGTAACTCTTGTATCATTAGTAAACGAATACAGATTCCAGAGTTCTGGCCTTATCTTGGTATATAAATGGAAAGAATTTCTATCCAAACAATGAGATGAAGCTAAATAATCTACATAATAATTTCTTTCTGGAATCCATCTGAGTGCTAGATTTGCAGATCAACTAACTATCCCCAAATTCAAGGAACCCTGGAGCCTCTAAAAAGAGACAAGACACCAGCAATTATCCACCTACAGTAGGGCACTGGAAGAAAACAAGGCACCATGCAAGTAGGCACAAAAAAAAAAAACAACGAATTTTTTAAAAATAGCTTAAAAGCTGAACTTGCACAAGTTGTAAGAGTATAAAACCCTGGGAGCACAGACATAGAGGACAGTCACTTTTGCAGTCTCTTCTTAATAGACTTTGCAATTTGCTCTTCAGAAAGACTGGGGGCAAGAGAGGCATTCCTCATGATACAGACCTGGTGTTGAGTAACAGCTGATGCTGAGGCGAGAAACAAAACAAAACAAAACAAAATGAAAAAAGAATTCTTACCTGCATCCTTTCCCCTAGTGACATAAAGTATTCAACTGCTTAAAAAGAAAAAAAAAAAAAAAAAGGCTGTCAATCCTGTCCCTTTCAAAACACAGGTGAAAACCCACTGAGTTTTGAAAAAAGAGAAAGACCCACCTCGTTCCAGAAAACTAAAACAAAACAAAACAAAACAAAAAAACAAAAAACAAAAAAAAAACCCCTTACCAACATGAACAAGGTAGGAACACTAAGAAAATTCTGCTCAAAAGGCTTAGAGGCATATAACTACCTAAGGTTGATACTGAGTGAAAAAAATGTATTACACCCCCTTGTCCTGCACCACCCATGCTTGCAAAGAACCAACAAACAAGCAACAGCAAACTACTGCTGGTAGAGGGACAAGAGCATGAGAAACAACCTCTCTTGGGTGCAGGCTCACAGGGAACACTTAAAACAGAGGATGGACAAGGCACAATGAAGAATTTGATCAATCAATACAGCTCCCACCACAAGCACAAAGTAACACTAAAGGAGTAAGTACATTGTAATCATAGTGGCTAATAAAACTAAAACAAGCTTAGCTTCTCAATAAAGATCTCCCAGAAAAAGAGGCATGCCTACTTCCAGGCATAAACACTTTAAACTTGGTCACCCCTACCTTGCACAGAGTATGTACATTTCAACTAAAAATTATGAGACACACAAAATAGAGAGAAAAAATAATAGGCTGTTAAGAGACAAAACAATCAATGGAACTAATCTCAAATATAATCCTATTGTTGAAAAAGATTAGAAAGTGGATTTAAAATAACTATTATTAATATGTTAATATTTCTAGCGGAAAGGCCTGAAGAAATCCATGAATGGATGGGTAATGTTAGCAGAAAAATGGAAAAAGCAAAAAAGTGTTCAAGGACATGCTATAAATAAATAAGACACACACACACAGAAAAAAAAAAAGAAATAAAGCATGTGCACACACACACACACACACACAGAGAGAGAGAGAGAGAGAGAGAGAGAGAGAGGATTAATGCATTAATACTGTTGGAAGACTTATCAGTAGTCCTGACACATTGAAGAAAAGACTCAGTGAACCTGAATATAGGTGAATGGACATTATTGAAATTAAAACATAAAGGGCAAATTAGTGGGAAATAATAGAACAGGGTATCCAAAAGAAATCAGTCAATATCAGTCTAAAATACGTACAATGGGAATCACCAAAAGAGGTAGAATAGAGATTAGAATATTTGAGATTAGAGATTAGAAATTCTTGATAATGAATGGTCAAGAATTTTCTTTAAAAAAATTAATATTTTAACAAGCCAGAAATATATTTATACTACAGAGGACCAAAGATAAAGAGAAATGTTTGATTTTCAGAAAAAAGACACACATTACACACAGAAGGGCAAATGTAAAAATTACAACAGGCTTCTTATCATAAGTTACAAAAGTCGTAAGACAATAAAGACTGACATCTTTAAACTGCTAGGGTATGGATGAAGCAGGGTTGGGGGGAATTAAGGAACTGTCAGTCCAGAATGTCATATACAGCAAAAGGACCTTTGTAGTATGAGGGAAAATAAAATTTTGTTCAGCCAAAAACTGATAATTCATTAACAGCAAATCTGCATTGTAAAAAAATCCCACAGGAAACCCTTCAGGAAGAAGGAATGTAATACCAGAAAGAAAGTTGGATGTGTACAAATAAATAACAACTTCACTTTTTGGTATATTTATAATTTACTATATTAAACAAAAAAAAAAAAAGGTAGTTGTGTACCTGTATCAATGTGAAAGTAAAATGCATAACAACAACAGGAAAAAAGATGAGAGAAGTATTTGAGGGTACAGAGTTCTAAGTAGCTGACATGTCACTTCATGTGGAATAGTATATGAAAATAAATAGCAATTATACACACACACATTGGCGTACCTTGGAGTTATTGCAGGTGCAGTTTCAGACCACTGCAATCAAGTGAATATGGTAATAAAGAGATCCACACAATTTTTTTTTGGTTTCCTAGTGCATATAAAAAGTATGTTTGCACTATATGATAGTTTATTAAGTGCACAATAGCATTACGTTTAAAAATAAGGATGAGGTCCCAATCGGATAGGATTGGTAGTGGCTTTATAACAAGAGGAAGAGCTCTCTCTTTCTCTCTTTTTCTCTACTTGCAAGCACCAAGGAAAGGCCATGTGAAAAAACAAAGAAAAGGTGGCTTTCTGTCATGCAGGAAAAGAACCCTCCCCAGAATCTTAATATGATGGCACCCTAATCTAAGATTTCCAGCCTACTGAACTGAGAGAAAATAAAGACCTGTTATTAAAGGCACCAAGTCTAAAATAAAGACCTGTTATTAAAGGCACCAAGTCTATGTTATTTTGTTATGCAGCTCAAACTAAGATAATACATTTGCTTTTTAAAGTATTTTTCAGTGTAGGGAAGAATGAGAGAACTTCACTTAGATTGTGCGATATACACAACATGGATGACGCAGAGAATTCAGAATCATGTTCAAAAGATAGAATGTCTTCCAGACAATAACCAAAGCAAAAGTGTCAACATACCTGAAAAATATTGCTTATAATTTAGAAGAAGCAATGATATGCCACAAAAAATCACTATGTGGGACAACAATGTCAGTTCTCCAGTATAACGTATTTTTTACCTGGCTAAGGGAAATTGGAACACTCGGTCATCTATAGCCTTCGTAAAAACTAGTCAAACAATTAATTAATTGTACAGGAATAGATCAATAACAAATAAATGCAATTTTAAAAATAATCAGATTCTGATGTCATTATACCTTCAAATCATAAAACTAACAAACTCTTGATATTTGTGCTCCAATAATTTAATTTCTCATTTTTTTATAGCATTTGCTTCTTAGCTTCAATGTTCATTTTGATAATCATCTTTTCAACATGTTATTGGGTTGATTTTAATATTCAGTTCTCTTAATAGATATTTTAAGGGTCATGGAATAAATTATAAATATATTATCATGCAAAAACCTACTCTTAGCACTGTTATCATGGATCATCAGTTTTGAATCAGAAGAACTCGGGGCCCTGAATAAAGCAAGCACATCATTTAGGAACCAGTCAATCAGATGATAAAAATCACACAGTAACTTGAACATAAAAATTTTAAATAAAAATAAATTATTAACTATAACAGAGAGTTGGAATAATGGAAAATTATCTACTAAAGAGTAAAGGGTAGTCTAAAACATATAAAAATAACAGATATACAGCAAACCACCACCCCTTGGAATGACATAGTACTCCCAAGGAACAGGCTCTTCTCCAGCACTATTGAGATCCAGGCTTCCTTGATGACAGTGGGCATATCTATAACTCACTGGACAGTAGAGAAAGTCACTGGGGTTACAAAACCACCCAAGGTGGTACAGGAGGACATTTTTAATGGGAGAAGCCCCGTTGAAAACCCTTCACTGGGAAACCCTGATCATTGAGGAAGTTGCACACAGTGTGGGAGCCTGCCTAAAAGAACACAGCAGAACCAGAAAGAGAAACTCCTTTCCTCATCCATGGTTAAATAGGTGAAATATTTACAGAATCTATGCTTACATATTATTGTATAGGAGTTATTTCAAGGTGATTTAGAGAATAGAGGCAATGCATTATAACCAGTACCTAAATTTTCAGTACATGGCAGGGAAAATACCAAGTTAAGAAAACAAATGGTCAACTATGTGGTTTACTGCAGGCCACATGTTTTGCTCTGTACTCATTTTATATCCTACTCATCCACCAATAAGAAGGGGACAGAAAAGGGATTAGCATACAGAAAATAAATTCAGAAGTATGCCAGAGCTGGTTACATGAGTTTTTTCAATTTGTGAAAATTCATTTATTCATATGACTGTATTGTTTTCATACTTAAATAAAAACTTGTAAAGTAAAACATGCCATAGTACATAGCCTTCCACAGTATCCATGAACTGAGCCATATTGATATACTTATTTCTTTATGGTGTAATTGTCTATTTAATTGCAATGATTTAATTGCGTATAATTTTATTTCTAGGCCCTAAAGATATGTAGATCTTAAATACATGTTTGTTAAAAAAATTGAAGAGAATATCTATTGTGGAAGTTAACATTTGCAAGCTTTCAAAATTTTTTTTTTTCCAAAAACATCTTAGAGTTTCTCAGTTTGCCTGTACATGAACACAATTGCCATAATAAATGCTATGAGGAAACTGCCTCCAAGATTGTTAATTAGTTTATGATAAAAAACCAAATAACCTCTATTTCATTTCTAAGTTCTTGTCCTTGCATGAAAGTTACTCATTGGAGATCCAACTCTTCCCCAAATAACTGAAAATTGAAATGTCTTCACCCTTCAGTGGAGAATCATTTCCTGTCTTCAAAGATAAGTCTTTTCAACAGTGTTGTGAACAAATGAATTACCTTTTGTGGTAGACTGATTTCATTGATGGTCTTAATTGCTTTTCTAAACCATGTCATTTGTTCTGTAACTTTCCGGTCTTTTTTTTTTTTTTTTTTTTTTTTTTGACTATGTGCTGTGCTGTGTTAATTTTAATTTATCTGGCTAAAGTGGTATTAGCAAATGTAATGCAAGCAGACACTTGGAAAAAGAAAAGTGTGCATTTCTCCTTGTTCTATTATTGCATGACATGGCCTGCTCTCTCTTGGACGATTGCCATCAACATGAAAATCAATTCAGACTAGCTTACAGAAAGATGAGAAACCACGTGGAGTACAGCAAAGGTATCTCAGCTGAGGCCATCCAAGACTAGCTGGCTCATAGGTTACCCATCGGTTTAGGAATGAGTAAATGAGTAAACCCGGCCAAGACCAGTGAAGTTCAATTCAGATCAGCAGAACCTCCAAGCTAACCCCCCAAATTTTCCAGAAATAATGATTATCTGTGATTTTTTTTTTTTTTTTTTTTTTTTTGACGGAGTCTCACTCTGACACCAGGCTGGAGTGCAGTGGCGCGATCCCGACTCACTGTAACCTCTGCCTTCTGGCTTCAGGTGCTTCCCTGGCCTCAGCCTCCCGAGTAGCTGGGACTACAGGCGTAATTTTTTTTTTTTTTTAATTTTAATAGAGATGACGTTTCACCACTTTGGCCAGGATGGTCTCAGTCTCCTGACCTCGTGATCTGCCCGCCTCAGCCTACCAAAGTGCTGGGATTACAGGCATGAGCCACCACGCCGGCTCGATTATCTGTGATTTTAAATCACTAAATTTTGAAGTAATGTGTCATGTATGTAGCAAAAACTAATGTACATTTTTTACCTTGAGCTGAGTTTTCTTTCTCACTTGATCACTTTTTAAAAGTTAGTTTTGTATTAAATTTTGTTTCGTTTTCTTAAGAAATAATGTTCAGAGCAATTCACAGGAGTCATTGCATTGGAAAATTGAATTAAGAACCAAAACCTAAGATTCTAATATGAGATGGTCAGTTGGATTTCTGAATATCTGGAGACCATTTTTCTTCATACCAGCAATGGAAGATTGTGAATCTAAATTGCATTACAAGCAAAATACAGAATATCATGTACCATAAACTTTTAGGGTTATATGGGAAGAGATAAAAATTTAAATTTAAAACTTTATAAAGGTTGAGTCCACTAAATGACATAATTGGTTAAAAAATAAGGGTTGAAGTAACACTATTCAATTTCCTCATTAAGAGAGGTTGCAAGAGTTAAATGAAATGATTTGAAGGTTATTCAGAAATGTTTTACAACAAAAAAGGTGATAACTCAATAATGTATACATACTGACAGTTGGTTTCACAAAGAGTGTGCTAACCCACAAGTTATTAGTCATATAATGAGTTTGATGACTGTCAATTAAGTAACAATGATAAACAGCTGCAGAAAACTGTACTATCCATGTTCTCCATTATTATGAAAATGTAGAGAAAAAAATCTTAAGATGTGATGATTAGTCCATAAATATGTTATATATGAGCAATATATTGCTAAATTTTTTAATTCTTTTTTTCTGCGTGCAGCTAGATGATACTGCTGTTGTTGACCCAACTGCCATTTTTAAGTCAGGAGAGAATTGGGAGTTTTGCTTTGCTAATTGCAACACATGACAGCTGAAATATATATCATACTATAAAACTATGGCTTCTTTTCATCTTTATGTTATCTGTCTCGAGATAAAAATATCTAAAAGTTTAAAAAATGTAGAGTATTAAAAACTTTCTCTAACACAATTTGCTTTTAGTCAGAAAATGTTTATTGGGCACCTGTTCTTTACTGGTCACTAATGAAGACTGCGTGGCTATATTTTCAGATGTCCTACGGGAATGGATAATTTTCTTTTAACTAATAACAGAGAGAAAGATATAATTGGTTTTGAAAACCTGAATAAAGAAAGCTGGTTCTTGTGCCGCTTCTAATCTTAAATCAGTCAACTCACCAGTTCAATATATGCTTATGTCAAACAAAAGTTATCTATGGTATTCACTGGATGCTGAATATTTGTCATCATTAAATGTTTATTTTCTTATTCTTTATGCTGCCTTAAGCTATAGTGGATGACATTATATAACCACATGGGCATATGTGCATAATGCATAATGTTTTTTCCATCAATACTGTGCTTTTTTTTTTTTTTTTTTTTGAGACGGAATCTCGCTCTGTCGCCCAGGCTGGAGTGCAGTGGCACAATCTCGTCTCACTGCAAGCTCCGCCTCCCTGGTTCACGCCACTCTCCTGCCTCAGCCTCCAGAGTAGCTGGGACTACAGGCACCCACCACCATGTCCGGCTAATTTTTTTTGTGTGTTTTTAATAGAGACGGGTTTTCACCGTATTAGCCAGGTTGTCTCGATCTCCTGACCTCGTGATCCGCCCGCCTCGGTCTCCCAAAGAATACTGTGCTTCTTAAAGAAGTGTCGTTGTTGCTTTTGTTACCTTTATAACAATTTAAATATAAATATTTAGGTTATCAAGTATTTGAAAATACTTGAATCTGAAACACAGCTTTGATATTGACCCATTTTTAAAAATTGGAGCAGTTTATTTCCTTTTTCTAAGCTTCAATTTCCAAATATGCCCAATGGAAATGAAAACATCTGCTCACTCTACCTCACAAGTAGGTATCAGGAGTAAATTAAATGATATTTTGGAAAATGCTTTGTAAATTACAATAAAATGTGAAGCAGAAGACTCTTAATCATAAGGAATGAATAACTTGTATATCAGCACATCTAATTTTGCATATATTAGAAATTTCTCAATGGGAATAAACTTGTTAAAGTAACAAGGGGTAACATTTGATAATTGCTTCTAACAGTTCACCTCAGTCCCAATGGTCAACATGTTTTCTTTAATGTGACTGGTAAATTTAAGATGTTCTGGAGTTCTTTTATAAGTGAAAGTGGATATTCTTGCTTCCACATGAAAAGACTATTTTTTAATTGTCTTTTTTTGGGGGGGGAAATAAACAGGCTCAGAAACCTTCTTTGTTAAGAAAAAATGTGTAAAAAGAGTAATTGTAAATAAGTTATATTTCATAGGTTGGAAATTTTCCACACATTTCTAAAATTACAAAAAATGATGAAGAAAAATCATGACTATGAATCTTTAAAAATAATATAATAGGTTTCTAGAGTAAATGTAGTATAATCCACAATAATGTAAATATCTATAAAAATATTTTACACCTCAGCTTAATGTTTGAAGGAGAAGAGAGTATATGTGGTGTAATAATAGAAATGTCATATGAGAGTTTTAAATTTCACATTAAAAAACATATCTGATGACTCCCTAGACTTTTCTCCTGAAAGTAGGCTCCACCCAAAGTGGTCTCTGTCAAATCTTTCAACTAGCCACAGTCTTCCAAATTGCAGTTTTCATACCTGTTGCCTGGTATATACATTCCAGAATATCTTCTATGTCCTTGTGATATTATATTGAATCTTCTGTTGCCTAACATAAATTAGGTCCCTTTTGTATATTTTATCATATTAACCTATAATTTTATTCTATTTTTAATATAATTACATTAACTTTTAAATTTTGTGTGATTATTTGTTAATTGTCTCAAAGGTAGGTAGATGCTGTTTAGTTCACTGTGTTAGTCTCAGCATGCAGCACAATGCCTGGCACATACACAGTGTTCAATGGGAATTTTAACAAATTAATGAATACATTAATTATAATGTCTTATTGTTTTAGCTCACACGGATTTATTTGGAAAAAGTATTCTTTAAGAACATTTAAGAATACATAATGCTGAAAATAAGCCTATTTTTATCTTTGACTAGATATATTACTAAGTGATATATCATTAAGTTTTGCCATTTAGATTTATCAGACTTCCTTGGATAACACCTCCATAGATGTATGTGGTTATTTGTATTATTATGTAATACCATGCTGTAGCATTCCAATTTCCAAACCAACAAATATATGTAAACACTTAAATTATGTATTTAATTGGATTATATAGCAAACATTTTATTTAGAGATCATTATCAAATTAAATTGCACTTTAATAACTCACACGGTTAATTTTCCAAATTAAATCAGTTCAAATTGTCAAGAACATGAATGTTCTAATTTTATTTTTTACTTTTAAGCTAATAATTCATCCTGACACAGTTTCATGAATACTAGAAGAAGACACGAGATTCATGGATCAGAGACAAAGTACAGCAAGCAGCATGTGCTTCATACTTGTATCATTCTTTTTGTCCCCTAAGTCCCTTTAGGGCGATGCAAACAGCTCAGGTGAATGCTGCAGACAGTAAACAAATCTGTCTTCTGTTACACAGGGAGATACTATTTTTGTTTTCAAAGACTGTTTGCTACATGTATATTCTCAAAAATATGGTCCAGAACTAAAACTGTCAATGCTCTGCTCACCATACATGCAAAAACATGAGGGACTCAGAGAAATTTGTCTCGTAATGTACTCTTCTGACATTAATGTAAATTTTGCAGTTTATACTTTGGAATAATCACTTTAATCATTTTATCTGAGTAGTATATGTATGTGTCAATTAAAATTTTTAAGTTCAATAAATTTGAACCTGCTAAATACTGTACTAAAGAAATTTTATACTGAATTATTGAAACTCTTCTTGCTAGTAAAAAAAAGGATAACAATATATAAGATTTTAAAAAATTGAACATTGGCTTTACTTCTTTCAGATTATATTTCTGCAATATGTTGCACAAACTTGTAAAGTGCCCTGTTGTATGTGTAAAAATTAAGCATGCTGTAAATCACAAAACTGTAGTCTTTATTATAGAATCTTTAAGCTAGCAACGGTGATAAAGATGACTTAGTCAAAAATGGCACACCGTGTATAGCAATGAAAATCAATTATATTGCTTTTTCATTCCCAGCAGGTGTTGATGGCCTAAGAAGGAAACTGATTCTATCCCTTTGCTACGGCAAAGTTATAGCTCAACTTTGCTTTAAATTTGAGGAACCTGTGGTGATTGCATGACCAAGGCCAATATATAAAACCCGGGTTTCTAAGATCTAATGCAAGATTGAGCTGAACAAGAAAGTGGGGAGCATCATTTCAGCACAGGCAACACTTTCCTTCTCCTGTGGAAACCTAAATTAAAAATCAAATGGAGAGATGTTGAAATTGAAAACTAGGACTCTGCTGCAAATTTCTTTCTTGAAATGAGAAAGGGAGCCTGCTGACACATTGATATGAAACTGTTAACATACTTAAGTCAATTTCCCTTATAATTTTTTTTTTATATTTTGGTTGTTGATGAAGTTTTTCTGTGGAGATTTTATGTGCCATAATTTCTATCTGGTAATTTCAGGTGCAGGTACAACAAAAAATCGACTATGTTAGATCTAGATTCTCAAAGCTATTATATCTAATTTCCAAAGCCCCTTTTCTCATTCCTAAGGTAAAATGGCCACCACAATTAGATCTTAAGCTTATAGAAGATGGATATATAATTAATGGCAACATTACTCAATTCAGCATTCTTCATTTTATGAGAGAATAAACTGAGACACGGATGATCTGCATAATTTGCCCAAGGTCTCAGAGGAAGTGAGGACAAGAAAAGAAAAAATATATATTATATATATTTTACATATATATTTTATATATATTATGTATAATATATATTTTTATATATAATATATAATATATATTTTTATATATAATATATATTTTTATATATAATATATATAATGAAGGACCAAGTTCCTTCATTAGCATATAATATAAATATATATATTTTTTCTTTTCTTGTCCTCACTTCCTCTATATATGTATGTATATGTATATGTATATATGTGTATATGTATATATGTATATATGTGTGTGTATATATATGTAACTTCCTGAATCAGTAGATTATGTCATTTATTACATAAAGGCCTGTTTTTGCCTGCAATTTTACATTAATTTATCAATAAAATGGAGATATTTTTATTTCTTTACATTTCTTCATTTATCTATTATGCACACACCTAACAAATATTAATTTATAACCTCCTACCTACACTCTTATAGTAAAGCCTTATCACTAAATAGCTAACATTTAGCAATGTGTTAATGTTTTCATTTATGCATGAAGTTTTAACATCAATTCCTAAATAATTATATAATATATAATACCTATTTGGGAATAAACACTATTCAAGGCACTGTGTATAGAAGTGAACCAACTGACCAATGAGTTACCTCCATCAGGAGGCATATTCCAGGGAGGAGCATCATACAGTGAACACATGGAAATGAGAATTTTGTAGTGTAACAATTACAGTAGGAAAAAAATAGGGTAGGAATGTTACCTTAGATGCAATGGTGATAAAATGTCTCTCTATCAGGAGGTAACTTTCTAACAGAAATAGAAATCTTGAAAAGCAAACAGCTATGGGAGGTGTCAGAAAGTAAAGACCTGGGGAAGGCCCTCCAAACTCAAAGCCCCAAAGGGAACAAATGAAAAGGTCATTTTCTCCCCAAAGCCCCAAAGGGAGCAAATGAAAAGCTGCTGTAGTTAAAACTGTGGAAGTCATGTGCACTTAATTCAGGGTTAGATGAGTTCATCTGAGGAAGTGAAGAGGGTTAAGGCCAAAGCCTCCAAAATCCAGTGGTTGTTAGTGGAGGATCCACTGGCAAAAGTTAGAGAGTAGAAATTAAAGCAGCCATGTGTGGGAAGCCCACAGAGAAAAGAGTTTCTTCACATTGTGTTCTTTATAATAATTAACAACTTACATTGCAGAATTTCGACTAATTGCAAAACAAGTGAATAGTCATTCAAAGAGCAAAGTGGAATTTTAACATTACTTTAGAATAAAGAGAAAGCAATAAAATAAAATATAGAGGAAATGAATTTTGCATTAATGAATGGAAGTACTGTACTCATACAAATAAATAAAAATTTATTCCTACTAATGTAGCTTAATGGCAAAGTAATAAAATAACAAAGATTTATTTCAATCAAAGTATCCATTGTTGTGTTGTTCACTCAAGGAAAATAAATTTAATGGCAGTTTAGAGGTCTCCTGGTCTTCCACTCCCATCCTACACTATCTAATCGCCCTCTTCCTGCCTCTTCTCTAACCATCATCAGTCTTACCAACTATTGAGTACTTATTAAATTTTTAGACAATCTTTTTTTTTTTTTTGAAACGGAGACTCGCTCTGTCGCCAGGCTGGAGTGCAGTGGTGCCATCTTGACTCCCTGCAGCCTGCGTTTCCCAGGTTCACGCCATTCTCCTGCCTCAGCCTCTGGAGTAGGTGAGACTACAGGCCCCCGCCACCATGCCCAGCTAATTTTTGTATTTTTAGTAGAGACGAGGTTTCACCATGTTGGCCAGGATGGTCTCGATCTCTTGACCTCATGATTTACCCGCCTCGGCCTCCCAAATTGCTGAGGTTACAGGCGTGAGCCACGGCGCCTGGCCACTATCATTGTTAAATGTTGGAAGTATTACATGAGGTGCTGCATTAGTGAATTATCATGCATTAGTCCTGGAATCCAAGAAATGCTGTGATTATCTTTGGGGTTCATTACAGATTAGTCACCCTCTGAGATGGCTAAAAGATCTGTTCCAAGCTTGTTTGAATTCCAGTATTAGACCTATCTTAAGATACAACTGTTAAACTTGTAACAAAAGAACACTAATATACCACTACATTTACGTTCACAGACACATTTGTATTTTATGCAAATTAAATCATTCAATCTTGTAACATAATTGATGCCACTGAGGTCCCTATTTTATAGAAGGTAATTCTGAGACAAGAATCACATAATTGTTTCTATTGTGTATCCTACTTCAATACTCTTCTCTACAACTCCCAATCCCTAAACTTCATGTTAACCAGCTTCTCAGTCCACAAAAGAAATTTCTTCTGAAGTTTTATAGCGTCACATGGCCTCACTGAAGTAATACGCTAATGAAGGAACTTGGTTCTTAATACTTCTCATCCCCAAGTGAATTACATGACTTTTTGTCTCTGTTAAAATAATTTAGAAAATTATATCACAAGTCTATTTTAATGTGTTAATGGAGGCCAAAGAATGTCAGAGCACAATAGTTGAATTTAATAGTGTGGATTTAAAGCACCAAATTAACTTATTATTGTCACAGAATAGTTGTGTTGAAATGCAAAAACACAGAAATCTAACTTTTCCAGACCTCTAAACAGCCTGCTGGGGGTGGGAGAGGGGTGGAGTGGGGTGAAGAGGACCAGGATAAATAGGTAATGCATGCAGAGCTTAGTACATTGGTGACGAGTGGATAGGTGCAGCAAACCATTCTGACATGTGTTTACCTATGTAACAAACCACATATGTGTACATCCTGCACATATATCCTGGAAATTAACATTAAATTAATTTTAAAAAAAAGAAACCAGAGTAACTACAATATATGATTCTTATTGTCTAGTATCCAATTAAAAATCAATCAGACATGCAAACAGGAAAATGTGTGCAAACTCAGGAGGAAAAGAACAAAATAACCGTAAATAAAAACTTAACTTTTGATGATTTAGCTATTGCAATAAGTACCAAAGACTTTAAATAGAGTATTACAAATAGGTTCAAGGACTTAAAGGAAATATAGTCATAAAGAACAGACGGATGATTCAGCTGAAAAATAAATAAGTAATAAATAAATATAAACTCATATTCATATAAATTCATATATATAAACTCATATATAGCTAGATAAATTCTAGAGCTTAAAAGTCAATTAGGGAACTTAAATATCCTTGGACGTACTTAGTGTAAGATTGGTGATGTCACAAAGATATGTCAGTAAACATCAAGGTAGATAAATAGAAATTATACCACAAATAAATTATTATTACAAAGAGAAAAAGTACTAAAGAAAAGTTAATGGAGTGCTGGAGACCAGAGGAAAAATACTGAAGTGACAAAACCTATGTAATCATAATACCAAAGGAGAAAAAAATAAAATAGAGATAGAAAAGTAATTCTTGGTCTCAAGTTTGAAGGAAGACATCAACTTATAGACCCAAGAAGCTGAAGGAAATTGAAACTGGATAAACAGTATAAGAAAATCATACCCAGGCACATCATAATCAAACTGCTGAAATTAAAGGATGAAGAGAAAATATTTAAAACAGCCAGAAGGAAATAAAAGTGACACATTGCATATAGTGAGCAATAATGAGATTGACCACCACATTCCCATTAGGGAGAAACAAAAAAGACCCTAGAATGATGAAATGACATCTTTAAATCATGCATAGAAAGGAAAGAAAAACTATGATTGTAGAATTGTATATCCAGTGAAAATATTTGTTGCAGATGAAGGTAAAATAAAGACATATTTAGATAAAACAGAATTTACTGTCAGCTGGCCTGCACTTTAAGAAATGCTAACAGAGGCCGGGCGCAATGGCTCACACCTGTAAACCCAGCACTTTGGGAGGCCGAGATGGGTGGGTCATCTGAGGTCGGGAGTTCGAAACCAACATGACCATATGGAGAAACCCCGTCTCTACTAAAAATACAAAAAATTAGCCAGGTGCAGTGGTGGGCACCTGTAATCCCAGCTACTTGGGAGGCTGAGGTAGGAGAATCGCTTGAACCCGAGGGGCAGAGGTTGCAGTGAGCCAAGATCGCACCCTTGCACTCCAGCCTAGGCAACAAGAAAGAAACTCCGTCTCAAAAAAAAAAAAAAAAAAAAAGTGCTAACAGAGTTCTTCAGGATGAAAGCAAATGGCACCAAGTGATAATTCAGATATACAGAAATGAATAAAGACACTCAAAATGGTAAATATGTAAGTAAATATAAATTATAAATATTAAAATGATGAATATAACAGAAAGATGTAATGATTTAAAATTACAAATATATGAAAACCTTTAACAATAGAGATTCAAGATATATGAAGCAAAAAACTGACAGAACCTCAGGGAGAAATAGATTCATAGTCATAATCAATAATTGGTATCACTCCTCCCTCTAGAATAATACAAGTAATAGAGGAAAAGAAAAAAGAAACACACTAGGAATATAAAATATCAGAATGACACTCTCAACCAGTTTGACCGATATACCCCAAAACTGGAGGAAACATACTCTTCCAAGGTCACATGGGACATTCACAAGATGTACCATATAGAGGCCATAAAGCAATTCCAGTGCATTAACAAATTAAATCTTGCAAAGGGTATTTTCTGATCACTGAAGAATTCGATGAAGAGTCATCTCCAGAAAACTATCTGAAAAGCCTCTAAATATTAGGGATATGGGGATGTAAAGATTTCACACACACACACACACACACACACACAATTTGGCCAACGAAGAAATCAATTAAAGTGATGTTCGAAAATATGTCAAACTAAATAATCATTGAAATATAAGATTTCAAAATACTTGAGCAGCAGCTAATATGGTACATACAAATTTAAATGGTTACAGGAAAGCAGGAGAAATTTAACCTAAATTAGCTAAGATCGCCTCTCAACAAAGTTTTAGAACAAATCAGCAAGTTAACCCCATGATAAATAGAAGAAGAAATAACAATGACAATAGAAGAAACCAACAAAATAGAATAAAAACAGAAAAGTTAATGAAGCAAAATTTATTTACCTGAAAAGATTGTTAAAACTGATAAACTCCCATAAGATTCGTAAAGGAAACATTAAGACAGTTGGAATTATCAATATCAGGCCAGGCGCAATGGCTCACATCTGTAATCCTAGCACTTTGAGAGACTAAGACGGGTGGATCACCTGAGGTCAGGAGTTCAAGACCAGCCTGGCCAACATGGTGAGAGCCTGTCTCTTCTAAAAATCCGAAAAAAAAAAAAGAAAGGAAAATAGCCGACTGTGGTGGTGCATGTCTGTATTCCCAGCTACTTAGGAGGCTGAGTCAGGAGAATCCTTGCACCCAGGAGGTGGAGGTTGCAGTGAGCCAAGATCGCACCATTACACTCCAGCCTGGGTGACAAGAGCAAAACTCCCTCTCAAAAACATAAAATAAAATAAAACAAAAATATTAGTATTAGAATTGAGATAGGTGTGATTACTACATATGCTAAAAACATTAGAAGTTGATAATGAATTCATGGTATAAACACTCATATCAATAAATTTGTGAACAGGAATTTGGAAAAATGGACAAATTGTTTGAAAAGTTCAAGTTAAACCAATAAACATGCGGTTAAATACAAAATCTTAACAGCTTTTTATCTCTTAAATAAATTGTATTAATTATCAAAATCTTTCCCCTCAAAAATTTCAGAGGTTTACACTGGTGAATCCTGCAAAGGTTAAGAAATTAATTCATACCAATGTTACACAACTTTTTTTGTAAAACAGAGGAAGAAGGGCCACCTCTGAACTTATGTTATGAATCCAATAAAACCTTGATATAAAAACATAACAAACATATTACAATAGAAAATTATAGACCTTCCTGAATAACTCTCCTGAATACAGAAAAAAAAGTCATCAATAAAAATACTAGCAATTGAAAGCACCAAAATATGTGAGTGTATATATATATGTGTATATATATATATATACATATACAGACACACACACATATTATGACCAAGTGGAGTTACCCTTTGAGGTGAAAAGTAGTTTAATCCTTGAAAACTGTACAATTTAATCTTTTAAGTTAAGAATATGATTTAACTACACTAGCAGATGAAGGCAAACAATTTGATAATGGTGTTTCATTGACATGATCTGTTATGTAATTCAATACATTATAAAAACAAAAAGCTGGACAAAAAGTTTAGAAAATTTTTATTTAAAAGTCTGTTCCAGATATACTCCACATTACACCTGAGTATACGTGTGTGTATTTAAGTAGTGTAATTTGTACGCCCCACCCCTCACATTGTGATGCTTGACATTTCTGTGAAGGACATCAGAATAATAAATATATAAAGCTGGGAACAGATGTGAGGCTTTCTCATTTTCATCCAGGAAACCAAGGTTGCCTTGTATTATAAAAATAATTAACTACAATAAAAGACTAGAAAAGTCACAAACTATCTCAATGACTGCTGAAAAAAATTACACTTTTGATAGAAAAGAATCATTGATGATAACATCCTAGCACACTCGGAATAAAATAAACATCTTTTATCTGCCAATAGGCATATTCAAAACATCTAAAGTATATGTCATACTTCATGGACAAACTCTGAAAGCTTACTTTTGAGATATGTAAGAAAAAAGTGTCCATTAACATCACTTTCATTCAATATTGTACTGGATTTTCTGGGTGGTACAGTAAGTCAAGGAAAATAAATAAAACTATGGAGACAGGCAAGAAACAACCATATTAGTATTGGCAGATGTTATCACTATTTAAAAACACATGTTCACTGCAATATTTATTTCGACATTTATGTTGAATTACATTACATAAATTATCCTATATTTTAATTTTTTAAATGAAATATTTGTTGTACTGTATAAAATATTTTATGATTGTTGTAAATATTATTTATAATTTTCATATTGGTTAAATAATTTTCCTATTTGTTAGAATTTTATTATACAATGAAGTGATACATTTTCAATGAAGTCAGTCCCTATGTAATCTTTGATGACATTTTACTCTAAATTAAGTTTAGGTTTAGATTTTATCAGTGATTTTTTTTTTTCCTGTGACACATTGTTTGTGAAAGAAAAAAATTAAATTATGGTGTTGTATTTACTATCTAAAACTATTTCTGGCATGATATGATACTTCAAATCAGTGATAAATATCTGTTTATTTCTACTTAAAAAACCTACTGCTTTTTCATTAAGTAGCATCCATACTTCAGCAAAGAGTTGTGTGAAATATCTTGCATTTTTTTATTCAAAATGTTTTAATTTAACATACTTGAAATATTTGACATAGTAAAACTTCCAGGACTTGCTTATACATTTGATAATTTACTAATTATTTTTAAAGGGATTTATTTAATTCTTAGCAATTAAATTTGCAAGGCAAACGTTAGAACACCATGTTAATGAATTCATGAAAGTAAAAATTTCCAATATTGCCTATATGCTGTTTTCATAAGACAAAGACAATGGAGAAAAATGCTTCCACATAAGAGAAAAGATAGCTATATCCAATTAAGAAATTACACTTGAAGCAATTTACAAGAAAAAAACAAACAACCCCATCAAAAAGTGGGCAAAGGATATGAACAGACATTTCTCAAAAGAAGACATTCATACAGCCAACAGACACATGAAAAAATGCTCATCATCACTGGCCATCAGAGAAATGCAAATCAAAACCACAATGAGATACCATCTCACACCAGTTAGAATGGCGATCATTAAAAAGTCAGGAAACAACAGGTGCTGGAGAGGATGTGGAGAAATAGGAACACTTTCACAATGTTGGTGGGATTGTAAGCTAGTTCAACCATTATGGAAAACAGTATGGCGATTCCTCAAGGATCTAGAACTAGAAGTACCATATGACCCAGCCATCCCATTACTGGGTATATACCCAAAGGATTATAAATCATGCTGCTATAAAGACACATGCACACGTATGTTTATTGCAGCACTATTCACAATAGCAAAGACTTGGAATCAACCCAAATCCCCATCAGTGACAGACTGGATTAAGAAAATGTGGCACATATATACCATGGAATACTATGCAGCCATCAAAAAGGATGAGTTTGTGTCCTTTGTAGGGACATGGATGCAGCTGGAAACCATCATTCTTAGCAAACTATCACAAGAACAGAAAACCAAACACCGCATGTTCTCACTCATAGGTGGGAACTGAACAATGAGATCACTTGGACTCAGGAAGGGGGACATCACACACCGGGGCCTATCATGTTGAGGGGGGAGGGGGGAGGGATTGCATTGGGAGTTATACCTGATGTAAATGATGAGTTGATGGGTGCTGACGAGTTGATGGGTGCAGCACAGCAACATGGCACAAGTATACATACGTAACAAACCTGCACGTTATGCACATGTACCCTAGAACTTAAAAAAAAAAAAAAAAAAAAGAATAACAACAGTCACTTTATTCATAGTCTGAATTTTGCTTGCCTACCAAATTGAAGTGTGGACCTCTACACTGTACTGCCCTAACATTCCTTTATTATTACAATTTCTTATATCATAGAAATACATGCCAAATTTGAAAACCTAAGTGACTTCTGATTCCAAAAACCAAAGAAGATCATTTTTTCTTGACATTTTATTTTTTCCCTTTATATATGTATCCATAGATAATAATGTATTTTGATTTTAAGAATTAGAGTTTAGGATGTCTTCTGAATAATAATTCAGGCAATAATTTGAGAACATACAAAATTATGTAAAGTTAAAATTTGACAATTTTGATTAAATGTATATTTATCATTCATAGTATTACAAGTTGCTTTATATTATACAGCTACAGATTATAGGTGTATATTTTTTAATTATAACACTAAAATCTTTTTACGTCAGTGTAAATTTATTATGTTTGTATGCTCCTTATATTAAAAACCTTAAAATACTCCATTTCAAAATATAAAATCTTATGCTGTTTGAGAAAATAAAATATTATCTACCATTCTGCAATAAGTTAAGCATCTAGAACAAGGAAGAACGATACTATTCCAAGATTAAAATAAGTATTATCTTTTCTAATATATTTTTGCATTTTAGTGCATGTATTTTTATCTTTATCAATCAGTATATCTTTTGTAGATACTGTTGAATTTAGATATATTTGCTGTATGCCAAACTTTAGTTCCAGATTCTATACAGAAGTCCTACCGGAAGCAGCAGAGAAGCAGGTGTTAAGGTGAACAATATATAAACTCGTTTTTGGGGACCATTTTGTCCAGCATCAATAGCAGTTGAACTAGGTGTTGTATCAGGAAATACCAGTTTGCCATTCTAGGATTCTATGATGGTTAATAGTACACGGTATTTTTCACTAATGGGATAATAGTACAAAATATCTACCATATGGAACAATAGCACTCAAAAAGATCCTTTTAATCACATGCAAATTTACAGTCAATAAATTAACAATGTTTCTATATGTACTAGTTTAATATCAGTATTTCACTGTGCAAGCTTACTTTGTTTCATTATGCTTTACAGATATTGCAATTTTTTTTTTAAATTTATTTATTATTATTATACTTTAAGTTGTAGGGTACATGTGCATAACGTGCAGGTTTGTTACATATATATACTTGTGCCATGTTGGTGTGCTGCACCCATCAACTCGTCATTTACATCAGGTATAACTCCCAATGCAATCCCTCCCCCCTCCCCCCTCAACATGATAGGCCCCGGTGTGTGATGTCCCCCTTCCTGAGTCCAAGTGATCTCATTGTTCAGTTCCCACCTATGAGTGAGAACATGCGGTGTTTGGTTTTCTGTTCTTGTGATAGTTTGCTAAGAATGATGGTTTCCAGCTGCATCCATGTCCCTACAAAGGACACAAACTCATCCTTTTTGATGGCTGCATAGTATTCCATGGTGTATATGTGCCACATTTTCTTAATCCAGTCTGTCACTGATGGACATTTGGGTTGATTCCAAGTCTTTGCTATTGTGAATAGTGCTGCAATAAACATACGTGTGCATGTGTCTTTATAGCAGCATAATTTATAATCCTCTGGGTATATACCCAGTAATGGGATGGCTGGGTCATATGGTACATCTAGCTCTAGATCCTTGAGGAATCGCCATACTGTTTTCCATAATGGTTGAACTAGTTTACAATCCCACCAACAGTGTAAAAGTGTTCCTATTTCTCCACATCCTCTACAGCACCTGTTGTTTCCTGACTTTTTAATGATCGCCATTCTAACTGGTGTGAGATGGTATCTCATTGTGGTTTTGATTTGCATTTCTCTGATGGCCAGTGATGATGAGCATTTTTTCATGTGTCTGTTGGCTGTATGAATGTCTTCTTTTGAGAAATGTCTGTTCATATCCTTTGCCCACTTTTTGATGGGGTTGTTTGTTTTTTCTTGTAAATTTGTTTGAGTTCTTTGTAGGTTCTGGATATTAGCCCTTTGTCAGATGAGTAGATTGCAAAAATTTTCTCCCATTCTGTAGGTTGCCTGTTCACTCTGATGGTAGTTTCTTTTGCTGTGCAGAAGCTCTTTAGTTTAATGAGATCCCATTTGTCAATTTTGGCTTTTGCTGCCGTTGCTTTTGATGTTTTAGACATGAAGTCTTTGCCCATGCCTATGTCCTGAATGGTACTACCTAGGTTTTCCTCTAGGATTTTTATGGTATTAGGTCTAACATTTAAGTCTCTAATCCATCTTGAATTAATTTTCGTATAAGGAGTAAGGAAAGGATCCAGTTTCAGCTTTCTACTTATGGCTAGCCAATTTTCCCAGCACCATTTATTAAATAGGGAATCCTTTTCCCATTTCTTGTTTCTCTCAGGTTTGTCAAAGATCAGATGGCTGTAGATGTGTGGCATTATTTCTGAGGACTCTGTTCTGTTCCATTGGTCTATATCTCTGTTTTGGTACCAGTACCATGCTGTTTTGGTTACTGTAGCCTTGTAGTATAGTTTGAAGTCAGGTAGCGTGATGCCTCCAGCTTTGTTCTTTTGACTTAGGATTGTCTTGGAGATGCGGGCTCTTTTTTGGTTCCATATGAACTTTAAAGCAGTTTTTTCCAATTCTGTGAAGAAACTCATTGGTAGCTTGATGGGGATGGCATTGAATCTATAAATTACCTTGGGCAGTATGGCCATTTTCACGATATTGATTCTTCCTATCCATGAGCATGGTATGTTCTTCCATTTGTTTGTGTCCTTTTTTATTTCACTGAGCAGTGGTTTGTAGTTCTCCTTGAAGAGGTCTTTTACATCCCTTGTAAGTTGGATTCCTAGGTATTTGATTCTCTTTGAAGCAATTGTGAATGGAAGTTCATTCCTGATTTGGCTCTCTGTTTGTCTGTTACTGATGTATAAGAATGCTTGTGATTTTTGCACATTAATTTTGTATCCTGAGACTTTGCTGAAGTTGCTTATCAGCTTAAGGAGATTTTGGGCTGAGACAATGGGGTTTTCTAAATATACAATCATGTCATCTGCAAACAGGGACAATTTGACTTCTTCTTTTCCTAACTGAATACCCTTGATTTCTTTCTCTTGCCTAATTGCCCTAGCCAGAACTTCCAACACTATGTTGAATAGGAGTGGTGAGAGAGGGCATCCCTGTCTTGTGCCAGTTTTCAAAGGGAATTTTTCCAGTTTTTGCCCATTCAGTATGATATTGGCTATGGGTTTGTCATAAATAGCTCTTATTATTTTGAGGTACGTTCCATCAATACCGAATTTATTGAGCGTTTTTAGCATGAAGGGCTGTTGAATTTTGTCAAAAGCCTTTTCTGCATCTATTGAGATAATCATGTGGTTCTTGTCTTTGGTTCTGTTTATATGCTGGATTATGTTTATTGATTTGCGAATGTTGAACTAGCCTTGCATCCCAGGGATGAAGCCCACTTGATCATGGTGGATAAGCTTTTTGATGTGTTGCTGAATCCGGTTTGCCAGTATTTTATTGAGGAATTTTGCATCGATGTTCATCAGGGATATTGGTCTAAAGTTCTCTTTTTTTGTTGTGTCTCTGCCAGGCTTTGGTATCAGGATGATGTTGGCCTCATAAAATGAGTTAGGGAGGATTCCCTCTTTTTCTATTGATTGGAATAGTTTCAGAAGGAATGGTATCAACTCCTCCTTGTACCTCTGGTAGAATTCTGCTGTGAATCCATCTGGTCCTGGACTTTTTTTGGTTGGTAGGCTATTAATTATTGCCTCAATTTCAGAGCCTGCTATTGGTCTATTCAGGGATTCAACTTCTTCCTGGTTTAGTCTTGGAAGAGTGTAAGTGTCCAGGAAATTATCCATTTCTTCTAGATTTTCCAGTTTATTTCCGTAGAGGTGTTTATAGTATTCTCTGATGGTAGTTTGTATTTCTATGGGGTCGGTGGTGATATCCCCTTTATCATTTTTAATTGCGTCGATTTGATTCCTCTCTCTTTTCTTCTTTATTAGTCTTGCTAGCAGTCTGTCAATTTTGTTGATCTTTTCAAAAAACCAACTCCTGGATTCAATGATTTTTTGGAGAGTTTTTTGTGTCTCTATCTCCTTCAGTTCTGCTCTGATCTTAGTTATTTCTTGCCTTCTGCTAGCTTTCGAATGTGTTTGCTCTTGCTTCTCTAGTTCTTTTAATTGTGATGTTAGAGTGTCAATTTTAGATCTTTCCTGCTTTCTCTTGTGGGCATTTAGTGCTATAAATTTCCCTCTACACACTGCTTTAAATGTGTCCCAGAGATTCTGGTATGTTGTGTCTTTGTTCTCATTGGTTTCAAAGAACATCTTTATTTCTGCCTTCATTTCGTTATGTACCCAGTAGTCATTCAGGAGCAGGTTGTTCAGTTTCCATGTAGTTGAGCGGTTTTGATTGAGTTTCTTAGTCCTGAGTTCTAGTTTGATTGCACTGTGGTCTGAGAGACAGTTTGTTATAATTTCTGTTCTTGTACATTTGCTGAGGAGTGCTTTACTTCCAATTACGTGGTCGATTTTGGAGTAAGTACGATGTGGTGCTGAGAAGAATGTATATTCTGTTGATTTGGGGTGGAGAGTTCTATAGATGTCTATTAGGTCTGCTTGCTGCAGAGATGAGTTCAATTCCTGGATATCCTTGTTAACTTTCTGTCTCATTGATCTGTCTAATGTTGACAGTGGAGTGTTGAAGTCTCCCATTATTATTGTATGGGAGTCTAAGTCTCTTTGTAAGTCTCTAAGGACTTGCTTTATGAATCTGGGTGCTCCTGTATTGGATGCATATATATTTAGGATAGTTAGCTCTTCCTGTTGAATTGATCCCTTTACCATTATGTAATGGCCTTCTTTGTCTCTTTTGATCTTTGATGGTTTAATGTCTGTTTTATCAGAGACTAGTATTGCAACCCCTGCTTTTTTTTGTTCTCCATTTGCTTGGTAAATCTTCCTCCATCCCTTTATTTTGAGCCTATGTATGTCTCTGCGTGTGAGATGGGTCTCCTGAATACAGAAGACTGATGGGTCTTGACTCTTTATCCAGTTTGCCAGTCTGTGTCTTTTAATTGGAGCATTTAGCCCATTTACATTTAAGGTTAAGATTGTTATGTGTGAACTTGATCCTGCCATTATGATATTAACTGGTTATTTTGCTCGTTAGTTGATGCAGTTTCTTCCTAGCCTCGATGGTCTTTACATTTTGGCATGTTTTTGCAATGGCTGGTACCAGTTGTTCCTTTCCACGTTTAGTGCTTCCTTCAGGGTCTCTTGTAAGGCAGGCCTAGTGGTGACAAAATCTCTAAGCATTTGCTTATCTGTAAAGGATTTTATTTCTCCTTCACTTATGAAACTTAGTTTGGCTGGATATGAAATTCTGGGTTGAAAATTCTTTTCTTTAAGAATGTTGAATATTGGCCCCCACTCTCTTCTGGCTTGGAGAGTTTCTGCCGAGAGATCTGCTGTTAGTCTGATGGGCTTCCCTTTATGGGTAACCCGACCTTTCTCTCTGGCTGCCCTTAAGATTTTTTCCTTCATTTCAACTTTGGTGAATCTGGCAATTATGTGTCTTGGAGTTGCTCTTCTCGAGGAGTATCTTTGTGGCGTTCTCTGTATTTCCTGGATTTGAATGTTGGCCTGCCCTACTAGGTTGGGGAAGTTCTCCTGGATGATATCCTGAAGAGTGTTTTCCAACTTGGTTCCATTTTCCCCCTCACTTTCAGGCACCCCAATCAGACGTAGATTTGGTCTTTTTACATAATCCCATACTTCTTGCAGGCTTTGTTCATTTCTTTTTCTTCTTTTTTCTTTTGGTTTCTCTTCTCGCTTCATTTCATTCATTTGATCCTCAATCACAGATACTCTTTCTTCCAGTTGATCGAGTCAGTTACTGAAGCTTGTGCATTTGTCACGTATTTCTCGTGTCATGGTTTTCATCTCTTTCATTTCGTTTAGGACCTTCTCTGCATTAATTACTCTAGCCATCAATTCTTCCACTTTTTTTTCAAGATTTTTAGTTTCTTTGCGCTGGGTACGTAATTCCTCCTTTAGCTCTGAGAAATTTGATGGACTGAAGCCTTCTTCTCTCATCTCGTCAAAGTCATTCTCCGTCCAGCTTTGATCCGTTGCTGGTGATGAGCTGCGCTCCTTTGCCGGGGGAGATGCGCTCTTATTTTTTGAATTTCCAGCTTTTCTGCCCTGCTTTTTCCCCATCTTTGTGGTTTTATCTGCCTCTGGTCTTTGATGATGGTGATGTACTGATGGGGTTTTGGTGTAGGTGTCCTTCCTGTTTGATAGTTTTCCTTCTAACAGTCAGGACCCTCAGCTGTAGGTCTGTTGGAGATTGCTTGAGGTCCACTCCAGACCCTGTTTGCCTGGGTATCAGCAGCAGAGGCTGCAGAAGATAGAATATTTCTGAACAGCGAGTGTACCTGATTCTTGCTTTGGAAGCTTCCTCTCAGGGGTGTACTCCACCCTGTGAGGTGTGGGGTGTCAGACTGGCCCTAGTGGGGTATGTCTCCCAGTTAGGCTACTCAGGGGTCAGGGACCCACTTGAGCAGGGAGTCTGTCCCTTCTCAGATCTCAACCTCCGTGTTGGGAGATCCACTGCTCTCTTCAAAGCTGTCAGACAGAGTCGTTTGCATCTGCAGAGGTTTCGGCTGCGTTTGTTATTGCCTTGTCCCCAGAGGTGGAGTCTACAGAGACAGGCAGGTTTCCTTGAGCTGCTGTGAGCTCCACCCAGTTCGAGCTTCCCAGCAGCTTTGTTTACCTACTTAAGCCTCAGCAATGGCGGGCGCCCCTCCCCCAGCCTCGCTGCTGCCTTGCCGGTAGATCACAGACTGCTGTGCTAGCAATGAGGGAGGCTCCGTGGGTGTGGGACCCTCCCGGCCAGGTGTGGGATATGATCTCCTGGTGTGCCTGTTTGCTTAAAGCGCAGTATTGGGGTGGGAGTTACCCGATTTTCCAGGTGTTGTGTGTCTCAGTTCCCCTGGCTAGGAAAAGGGATTCCCTTCCCCCTTGCGCTTCCCAGGTGAGGCAATGCCTCGCCCTGCTTCAGCACTCGCTGGTCGGGCTGCAGCAGCTGACCAGCACCGATCGTCCGGCACTCCCCAGTGAGATGAACCCAGTACCTCAGTTGAAAATGCAGAAATCACCGGTCTTCTGTGTTGCTCGCGCTGGGAGTTGGAGACTGGAGCTGTTCCTATTCGGCCATCTTGCTCCGCCCCCCGATATTGCAATTTTTACAAACAAAAGGTTTTGGTTACTCGGGCTTGAGCAAGTTTATAGGCACCATTTTTGCTACAGTATGTGCTCACTTCATGTCTCTGTCTCACATTTTGGTAAGTCTCACAATGTTTCAAACTTGTTGTTATTATTATATTATGATGATCAGTCTTCTTTGGTGTTAATATTGTCATTGTTTTTGGCTGCCATGAACTGCACACCTAAAAGGTGGCAAACAATTAATAAATGTTGTGTGTGCTCTTAATTGATAAACGTGTGCTTCACTGATTGGCCAATAATTCATCTCTCTCACTCTCCTCAGGCCTCCCTATTCCCCAAGACACAACAATTTTAAAACTAGGCCAACAATAGCCTTACAATGGTCTCTAAGTGCTTAAGTGAAAGGAAGAGTCACACACCTCTCATTTTAATGAGATTCAAAATGAGTTTCAAAATTCAAAATTTAATAATTCAAAAACTAGAAATGATGAAGGTAAGTGGGGAAGGTATGTTGGAAGTCGAAACAGGTCAGAAGCTAGGGTTCTTTGCCTAACATCCAAGTTTTAAATGCAAAGGAAAAGTTCTTGAAGGAAGTTAAAAGTGCAGTTTCAGTAAACACACAAAAAATAACAAAACGAAATAGGTTTATTGATGATATGGAGAAAGTGTGAGTGGTCTGGATAGAAGATCAAACCATCCACAACATTTCCCTAAGACAAAACTAATCCAGAGAAAGGCTCTAAATCTCTTCAACTTCATGGAGGCTGAGACATAAGAAAGTGCAGAGAAAATTTGGAAGCGTTTCTTCTGTAAGAAAGAGGTGGGTTCATGCAGTTTAAGGGAAAAAGCCACCTCCATAATATAAAAGGGCATAGTGACACAAATGCTGATGTAGAAGCTGCAGCAAATTATCAAGGAGAGCTAGCTAAGATCATTGATGAAACTGGCTACATTATACAAAATATTTTTAATGTAGACAAAACAGTCTTGTGTTGAACGAAAATACCATTTAGGACTTGTAGTTAGAGAGAAGACAATGTCTGTCTTTAAAGCTTTAAAAAACACGCCAATTCTCTTATTAAGGGCTAATGCACTCGGTGACTTTGAATTGAAGCCAATGCTTATTTATTATTCTGAAAATCCCAAGGCCCTAAGAATTATTCTAAATCTACTCTGCCTGTGCTTCTTAAATATGGAACAACGGCCTGGATCATAGCACATCTGTTTAAAGCATGGCTTACTGAATATTTTAAGCCCACTGTTGAGGAGACATACTGCTCATAAAAAAATAAAAAATGATCCCTTCCAAAATATTACTGCTCATTGACAATGCACCTAGTCATTCAGGAGCTCTGATGGAGATGTGCAAGGATGTGAATCTTGCTTTTATGATTGCTATCACCACATTCATTCTGCAACACATGGATCAAGAAGAATTTCTCATTTCTAGTCTTATTATTTAAGAAATGCATTTTGTATGGCTACAGCTGCCACAGAAACATCTGGGCATGATAAATTGAAAACCTCTTGGAAAGGATTCACCATTCTTGATGTCATTAAGAACATTCATGATTTATGCCAGGAGGTCAAATATTTATGTTAACAGGAGTTTGGAAGAAGTTGACAATAATATTTGGTGATAATATTAACACCAAAGAAAACCATCCAATCCTCATGAATGGTTTCAAAGGGTTCAAGACTTACAGATGTGATTCAAATAGCAAAACTAGAATGAGAAGTGGAGCCTGAAAATGTGAATGAGTTGCTAGAGTCGCACCATAAAAGATGAACAGATTAATTGCTTCTTACGGATGAGCAAAGAGGTTTCCTGAGATGCAACCTACTGGGGAAGATGCATGGAAATTGTTTAAATGACAGAAAATGATTTAGAAGATTATGTAAACTTAGTTGATAAAGGGTTTAAGATGATTGACTCCAATTGTGAAAGAAGTTCTAATGTGTGTAAAATACTATGAAACAGTATCATATGCCACAGAGAAATCTTTCAGAAAGAGTCGATTGATGCAGCAAACTTCACTATTGTCTTATTTTATGAAATTGCTACAGCCACCCCAATTTTCAGCTTCCACCACTCTGCTCAGTCAGCAGCCATCAACACTGAGGCAAGACCCTCCACCGGCAAAAAGAGTATGACTTGCTGAAGGCTCAGATGATTGTCAGTCATTTTAGAAGTAACATACTTTTAATTCAAGCATTTACATTTGTATTTTATACACAATGCCATTATACTTAATACACTTAATAGAATACATTATGGTATAAATATAACTTTTATATGCACTGAGAAACCAGAATAATTTGTTTGACTCTCTTTATTGCAATATTTGCTTTATTGGGACAGTCTATAACCAAACCTTCCAGATCTCCGAGGTATGCCTGAAAGTCTAGAAAATGTATTTTTGTTAGATATCTTTTTACAAAAGTACAGAAACTCAAAAACCTTAATGGTTTATTACATAATATTAACTTTTAATAATTTACCATATATTTTTACCCATTACTATATTGCATAAGTCAAAAGTAGTGTACAACCAGATAATTTCCCATATGATAATTTTGAATATCATGAAATATTTTTCTGGAATTTTCAAATGAAAGTTGGCTAAAATAAAAGCATTTTATTTTATAAATAAAATTTAAAAAATCATATAATTTTACCTCTGATATAAAATTATTATTAAGAAGAATTTTGATTTGTATTGTCACAGTCGTACAGACATAGACTTTGGAATAGTTTTATGATGGTAACATATGCCAATAGAACTCATTTTTAATTTAAATCCAATACACATAAAAGAATTAGCCATGAATGGAAACATTCCCACACAGACAAAATAGTACACTTTTGGAAACAACAAATATAGCTTTTAATTCTTGTTTTATCTCTTGCTTTCCTCTTGGTTAAATAAGTCCCTGAGCCTCAGTTTTCTCAGACGTAAATGAGGAAAGATATCCCTTTCCATACAACATTTGTATGATAATTAAATGAACAAATTAATATAGCACATTCACACTGTGTCTGGCATGTGATAGGCACTCAAAAATGTTAATTCTCTTCCCCATAAGTTTCTAATATTTTTATACAGATCTAATTGAAAAATCTATAATCTCTATATTTTTACTTGTGTAGATTATTCTAGTTGTAGAAAATTATTTTAAAAAGCAAGAAAAAATTGAAATTAAAGTATCAGTGTGGTCCTGATTAGTCTAAAGGTCTTAGACGAATATGTTACACTCCAACCAGAAATATGACAGCATTGATAAAAACTGCTTAAAGGAAACACACAAATTGCAGCTCCGTTTTTAAAATTATGTCTAAAAATTAATATATAAAACATAATATCAGAGTATAATTATTTTACTTTCTCAGATTAACCAAAGATGAATGATAGTCATATTACTTTTAATGTGCAGAGAGATGCCAAAAAGGACATCTGAGATCACTTTAGCCTGTTAAGTGTAACATTAAATCCCAATGAAATTTAGGTTTGAATTTTACAATGCATCTCAATCTGAAACCTCCATTACTAATTGGTAATTTATTCCTTTTAACTTCCTATCAGGTTGGCCTTGCCAATCTTATTCCCTTCATCACAATTTTTCACTTGCTCATTTCTAATGTCAAGATTCAGACTACTAATAGACAGCCATGAAATTCTGCTTGGCTGTATGATGAAAGTCACTGATCTCCAGGAATAATAAAGGTTTATATATTTTATTAATTGGTTAGCATACTCAATTCAATAATATTTATTAAAAATTTTCTATACATGTAAAATTGTGGTATTTATTATGGGGTTACAATTTCTCAAAGAGCCTGAGATTTAGTGGGGGAGCTAAAGCAACACATCTATGGATATGTGTTAGACAAAGTAGAAATAAATGACATCAATTATTAGTGAAAACTAAGTTTGCTTTGTCCCTGAAGGGCAGTGGTTTTCATGGTACACACAGGCAGCAGAATCCTGTGGCTGTTCAACAGAAGTCTCATCACAAGCTGTTTCTGCTTCCTTCATGTTTTGACTGACCTAGTACCACATACTACTCTAACTCCAGCTCTATTTTCTGTTCCAAGTTACAGTGAACATTTCCAAACATATATTTTATTATAAGGAAGAGTAAAAACACAAGAGACAAAATGAAAATCAATGAAGTTATGGTAAATTAAATATTTTTTTTTTTGAGACGGAGTTTTGCTCTTGTCACCCAGGCTGGAGTGCAGTGGCATGATCTCGGTTCACTGCAACCTCTGCCTCCTGGATTCAAGCAATTCTCCTGTCTCAGCCTCCCAAGTAGCTGAGATTACAGGAGAACTGCCACCACACCTGGCTAACTTTTTGCATTTTTTAGTAGAGACCGTTTCGCCATGTTGGCCAGGCTGGTTCTGAACTCCTGACCCCAGGTAATTCACACGCCTCAGCCTCAGCCTCCGAAAGTGCTGGGATTACAGGCGTGAGCCACAGCGCCTGGCCCATAAAATGTTTTTAATGAAAGAAGCATCTTGGAGGGAAGAAAATGGGATTTTTTTTCCCCAAGTCATATCTATATATGTTTTTGGCTGAGTCAGTTCATACCAAAATTATTATCAGCCCAAAATTATTAGGCTCTTGGACAATTACTCATGTGCGAACCTTTAGGCCAGACTATGGGCAATTACAAAGGCTTTACCTGGCAGGTCTTAGACAGGAAACTATCCCCTGCACAAAAGAGTTGGTGCACAGCCAGTGTGAGGCAGTCTATGATGAGACTTGCAATCAGAGACTCAGACTTCCTGGCTGGCCATTCTCTTATGCATAGCTTCATTCCTAGCCCAGAGGCCTATGGTGGAGTCTTTCCTCAGACACCTCAGCGGAGGCCTCTTAATTGGGGAATGGGGGAGAACTAGGAGACACTTTACTCCAAAAGGTTCCAGTACTTTTTCTTTCCTAGCTTTACTCCTTCTTCCCCTCCCCTTTCTGCCACTCCACTCTAGGTCCATAAAACTGCAGGGCCTTTCTGTTCAGCTTCACTGTGCAGTGAGCTGACTCACCATGTTTGTGCTAATGCAGCTGACCCTTTACTGGTGCTGTTTCATGTGGGAAAATGACCAGTGGGGTGAGTTAGTGCCAGCTCTCATTTAGCCTCTGGGCTCATATTTTTGTACTAAGTGATCACAGTCTTGACTGTTGCTTTCGTTTTGGTTTGTGGTTTCTATCAACTACTATGGCACCTGGCAGTACAGTTCTGTCCAGGTCAGCTCAAGCCCTTGAAATTATGTGCTTTTATGAGCCTTTCTTGTTTGTGAAGCAGAGACAGCAATAACTTTCTCATCATTAGTGTAACAAATTATGTATGTGAATTTCCTAGGCTAAAACTGGCACTGAATAGTAGTCATTTCAAAACCACAATTGTAACTAGAAATTTGAAGGATCAGAAAAAGAGTTAATGACAGTGATTGGCTATATCAATAACTTTAAATATTGGTTAAGTATGTCTCTACAAAGATGAATAATAAATATTATGAGTTCAAGATACACATGGTTTACTCAATCGCCTCAAAGTCAATGTATGCGTAGGAAAACTATATTATAATTCCAACAGAAAACCAATTAACAAAATTCTTCTATTTCTACCAATGGTGCTATCATTCTTTGAGTCACACGGCCTCCAAATATTTACTTGTATTTTGTGTCCACTTTTGTCCTCATCTGTTGACAGAACTTTGCTTTATATGAACTTGTCATAGAAACAAATTCTTTCTTATAACCTTTATCTGTTTTCTTAACAGGAATCTGATGCAAATGCTCTTCTGCGTTTTTCCAATATTCTCATAATGTACTTTTTCAATAATAAGCCATCAAGCAAAATATAAGCAAATTAATTCATTATATGCCATGTTAATTGATTCAAAGTACCAGGCATTTTTTCTTTTTTGTATTGATTTAGGTTCAAGAAAATTTATTCTTCACTGGTGCCTTATACCTAGAGCCACTACAGCGATGTAATTGTTGATTCTATGCTCTGCAACTAATATTTGCCCATTTCTACCTTCATAACAACACCCTAAAATTAGAGTTTTCTCATATTCCTTTAGAATTATTCTACCTCTCCTTGTCTTTCAAGAATAAAGTTTGAATTTCCTCATTAAATATTTTAGTCCCCAGTTCATAATCTGTTCTTCTATTAATAATTCACTCAGCCAGGCAGAGTCACGCCTGTAATCCTAGCAGCTGGGGAGGCCAAGGCAGATGGATCACCTGGGGTCACAAGTTCAAGACCAGCCTGGTCAACATGGCAAAACCCCGTCTCTACTAAAAATACCAAAATTAGCCGGGAGTGGTGGCGGGTGCCGGTAATCCCAGCTACTCAGGAGGCTGAGGCAAGACAGTCACTTGAACCCGGGGGGCAGAGGTTGCAGTGAGCCTAGATCACACCATTTCACTCCAGACCAGACAAAATAGTGAGACTCTGTCTCCAAATAAAAAAACAAACAAATAATTCAGGTGACACATAAAACTAATTTGGCACTTGATGCTATATTATTAAATTTATTTAGTAATATGACTAGTATTCAGGGTGTCATAGAACCTCCTTTGACACATAAATTACTACAAAATTTTGACTGGACAACAGTAATAACAAATGAAAAGGTTTAAACTACATCTTTATTATTCATTTAAGAAAAATAGTTTCAAATCTGCACAAGTACCTAAATACAGTTGGTAATTAGATGACATTTTATAAGAAATTCTAGTATATTATTTATCTGGGAACGCAGGCAAAGCATTTTCCTACCATTTCTCATTTAAAGTTCCTTCAATTTAGAAGTACACTGAAGCTATATTTGGTTCATGTAAAACTTAGCATATAGAAAGATCAATTCCAAATTTAACAATTATTTTCAATTTAGTGACTTTTCCACTGCACAGAACTAATTTTTTAAAAGAAAAATAGATTCAGCCAGGCAAGGTGGCTCACTCCTGTAATCCCAGCACTTTGGGAGGCCGAGGCAGGTGAATCACGAGGTCAGGAGTTCCAGACCAGCCTGGCCTACATGGTGAAATCCCGTCTCTACTAAAAATACAAAAAATTAGTTGGGCGTGGTGGCGGGCACCTGTAATCCCATCTACTCGGGAGGCTAAGGCAGGAGAATCACTTGAACCCGGGTGGCAGAGGTTGCAATGAGCAGAGATCATGCCACTGTGTTCCAGGCCTGGCGACAGAGTGAGAATCCGCCTCAAAAAAACAAACAAACAAAAAACAACAAAAAAAAGAAAAATAGATTCAAGTTAACATGGAGGCAATAATACATTTAGAAATTGGTGTGTAGTTTTTCAAAGTCCTAAAAATATTTATCATTTAATGGCCAATAACATGGCTTTCTAAGTAAATAACCTGGCCACATATAACTTTCTGTAAATGCAATTTTATTCTATTGACTATTCTTCTACAATTATAGCTTGTACATTTAACTCTGTGAATTTATGTCAATAAAATATATATTCTCTAAAACTAATAGTCTGAGTTAAAAGAAAGAGTTTTTTATTGATTTCTGTGTTTTTTAATTAGAAGGTAAATATTCCACATTCCTTTGAAATATGTATTGGAGTTATATACACTCTTTCTAATTTGCTTGCAAGTTGATTTGTTAGTATTTTCATTAATAAAATATTCAAACATAACAGGTTAAACTCTTAGAAAATAAACAAGGGAATTTAAACGAGGACCAAAGAAAGAGAGTAAAAGTTCTTATGAGGGACGAAAAACTAAATCTTATTAAATTTTCACTATCTACCTGATTTTATTCTAAAGATGCATGTTTCATTTAATATACTTTTTGTTCACAAATCTCTAAGGTAAGTTGCTAGAATGAATTTTGTTTTCCTTATAAGTAAGAAGGTTGTTATTTAGAGTGATTGTTTCTTTTGCTAGCATCCTGTTACCTAGCAAATGATAGCACAGTGTTTCTAATATAGGTATTTCATGGGTGCATGTCTCTTTTAGGCCAGGGATCACGTTGAGGTCTCCAAATGCATTAAAATAGTAAAAATATTTAGCATCCCTCAAAACTATTCCCAATACTTAATTTTATTACTAAACTATGTAGCTTCCACCCACCCCCACTTTTTGTTTTTATTTTTGTTTTATGAGACCCAGTCTCCCTCTGTCCTCTGTCACCAGCTTGGAGTGCAGTGGCGCAATCTCGGCTCACTGCAGCCACTGCCTCCCGGGTTCAAGTGATTCTCCTGCCTCAGCCTCCCGAGTAGCTGAGACTACAGGCTCACACCATCACACCCAGCTAATTTTTGTATTTTTAGTAGAGACACGGTTTCACCATGTTGGCCAGGAAGGTCTCGATTCCTTGACCTCGTGATCCGCCTGCCTTGGCCTCCCAAAGTGCTGGGATTACAGATGTGAGCCACTGCACCCAGCCTAGCTTGCCCTTTTATTCAGTTAAATTACAGGAAGCATAAAGTATATCTTTCTAAAATATCATGCTAGAGTGTTTAGTAATTGTAGATGTATGGAGCTGAAAACATTGTTGAAGTGGAATTTTAAAACAGTAAAAACATTAATGCAAAGCAAATATAAAATGAGCATAAGACAACAGTTAATTTATTAATCAGAACACTAGCAAGATAATAAAGCTAGTTCAAAGTCTTTTTGAGGAGCAGAGATGTATGTAATTTGAAAAATATATGCTAAAATAAGTTTGTTATGTTAAACACAAAGCTGGTTAATGTCCTACAGGGCAATGTAACAATTACTTTGGAGTTATCTTTTCTATAGAATAGGAATCATTTAAATCTTTGTTGGACAACGTATACACGAATCAACATTTTTATTCACAGAATCTGTTCCCTAATCAAAAGCTAATGTCCAAACAAAGCTATATCCCCGGACAATTAAATAATTTCTGGATGGGAATGTTAGACCATGCTCCAATATGACTTTGAAAGCTTTGTCACCCATTTATTCATTTCCAAGTGGTGATGTTTTCTCAGTAACATTTGCAGGTGAACAGGAGAGAGTAATACAAAACCTTCAAGTATCAAGACCTCCTTTCCTAAAGAAAGGGAGAGACATTATTTAGAGCTATTGACTTTAAGGCATTAGCCAAAAGATAGCCCTCTATTTGCTCTAACCTAAGCTATAAAGCAATCATCCAGCAATCTCACTACTGAATTTGTATCCAAAGGAAGCGAAATCAGTATCTTGACAAGGTATTTGCACCCTCAATGTTTATTACAGCATTAGTCACAATAGCCAAGGTATGGAAACCAACAAAATATCCATCAACTGACAAATGGATAAAGAAAATGTAGTATAAATATGAAATGATAGGTTATCCAATCTTAAAAAAAAGGAAGACTTGCCGTTTGTGACAATATTCATGAACCTGGAAGACATTATGCTAAGAGAAATAAGTCAGATACAAAAAGGCAAGTACCCCATGATTGTATATATATGTGGAATGTAAAAAAACTGAACCAATAATCAGAGAGCATAGAATGGTGGTTGTCAGGAATTGGGTATGAGGAAAATGGGAAGACATTGTTCAAAGGGTACAAAGTTTCTATTACGCAGAATGATTGAATTATTGAGCTCCAATGAACAGATTGGTGACTATAGGTAATAATGTTTTATTGTATACTTGAAATTGTTAAGAGAATATGCTAATTATATCATAACACACACACAAAATGGTAACTCTGTGAGGTAATGGATATGTTAATTAGCTTGATTGTGGTAATAATTTCACAATGTATATGTGTAACAAAATATCACATTGTATGTCATAAATGTATACTACATTTTTTGTCAATTATACCTCAATAAAGCTGAAAAAATATCTTGTCATTGAAACTATGTTTGTCTCAGTTTGTTTTTCTCTGAAAAATCATATCTACTGGCCGGGTGCAGTGGCTCACCCCTGTAATCCCAGCAATTTGGGAGGCTGAGGTGGGTGGATCACAAGGTCAGGAGTTCAAGAACAGCCTGGCCAAGATGGTGAAACCCCGTCTCTACTAAAAATACAAAAAAATTAGCTGGGTGTGGTGGCGGGCGCCTGTAATCCTAGCTACTCAGGAGGCTAAGGCGGAGAATTACTTGAACCTGGGAGGCGGAGGTTGCTGTGAGCCGAGATGGCATCATTGCACTCTAGCCTGGGCGATAGAGTGAGACTCTGTCTCAAAAAAAAAAAAAGAAAAGAAAGAAAGAAAAATTATATCTACCTCCTACACAAAATGTCAATTCGCTGAAGATTAGCTTCATTTTTGATGTTGGAGTTGTTCTTGTTACAAATTAAAAAAAAAAAATTCATCTAGCAAATCTAGCATCGTATAATAAAAAATATTTCCCACACCACAAACTTATACATATCTGTCGACTCTTTGTAAACACTCATTGCTAAAGTTATTTAAAACATCCATTCAAGTTAACTCATTAGAATTAACTACGGCATGGTAGAATAGAAATAAGTAAAAGAGGGATGGCTATCCTTCTTATGAACAACGACTGATTCATAATGTTTAGACAAAAGTTGTAACAAAATCATATTGCATTTTCTCCATTGAAAGAAATGTTATGCATCATGACAATGTCAGTATAAAGATTCTTGAATATTGGCTATAATTTGAGAAAATTTACTAGATATATCCACTGTAAATAAAATTCATTTTCAGGAGTAAAAAGCAGTCATTTGTAAACAGTTGCCAATAAACATGTTTCTCATACAACTTTGATTTTACATACCTCTGCATCAACAAATTCCTTAACTGGGAAAAACAATCCTTTTTTCTGTTAATTGTGTTTTTGTTCCCTTGTATAATTTTAGTAACATATGTAGTTAGGGAAAAAATATATGATAGTATCCAACGTCTTCCAAAACTCGGCTAATTGACAGCAAAAAAAAAAAAAAATCCTTGAAGTAAAGGTAAAATTGGATGTTTTTATGTAACTTATTTTCTCTTCTGATTAATCACCTATCATATTTTTAAATTTCTGTCTCAAAGCATCAAACACTCAGAATTATACTGTTAATGGTGTATATGGATACTGTTAAAGAACATAAAAATCTATGAAACTGTTTCTTTATTTTGAGTCAAACTGTACCCAAAGGAGCAAGATAAGGCAAATAAGAATCAAATATAACTGTCAAAGTAATTGGTTGTCTTTCTATATTAAACATAATCCATAATCTCTTACCCCTTCACTCATGTGAGAAGATTCTGACTTTTTGAATTCTGGTGGTTGTTAAGCAATTAAACCATTATAATTTTCCTCTTAGTTCTGAAAAAAAATTGGAGCAGATACATCTCTTCCAATCTAGGTACTATTAAAAATGTGAGGCAGAAAGCTAACTGTAATTAAAGGATAATGAAAAGTCTATTGTGAAATGATTATTACGTACTTGATGGGACCGGCAAGATCACTTTGCTACATATCCTCCCATGGTGCTTGCTGTTCTGTTACATGGAACCGAAAAGTTGCTTAAAATGTTATAGGTGTATTATTTATTTAATTACATTTTCATCTAAATATATGACCCAACTATCTAGAGGAAGATAAGCTACCAAAACATAAATTATTATTGCAATTACACAGTTAAAAATCAATTTAAATGGATTCTGAGAAGATGGTGGAGTACAAAGCACCAGGAACCTGTCTCTACACCTAGACAACAATTGCATTGGCAGCCTCTGTCTGATGTAACTGTAAATTCTAGAGTCTATGGAAGAGTTGGAAGGCAATTTGAGATGAATTTCAGTCAATTGCAGCTAATATTGGCATAGCAGCCACCCGTTCCCTGGTAGGCAGCTGAGCATTTCTACTAGGAGCAAATTGCACACAGCTTGCAGGAGCCATGGCTGGGAAAGGGCATCCTGTCATTGAAATATTGAGGATTTGTACTTTGATTGGTGCTTCTGATCCCACAGGTTTAGATGAAGAAGTGGATGGCCACTGTTCCCTCCGTGTTGCAAGCTCCCCTTTCCTCAGCTAAAGTGATTTGCAGAGAATTTAAAGGGTCAATGCCCTTTTTCCTTTTTCTTTTTTACCTTTTTGGAACAAGACTTTAAAGATAAGAATTTTCAAAGGAAATTTACATACAGAGAAAACTAGAAAGTGACTGGATGTGCCTAGGAGAATGCACGAGTTCAGAAAAATTCTTAGAAAATCTTAAATTTTCATCTCAGACAGATCTTTGGCCCACAGATCACCTACAACAATAAATAAATCTAAAACAATAAATACATCAAAAAGAAGAAAATTCTGGGGTAGAGAGAGAATCTGATTTTGAGTTACAGTATTAGATTCAACTGTCTAGTTTTCTATAAAAACTTAACATGTATATGAAGAAATGGGAAAGCCTGGCCCATTCAAAGGAATAGAGTAAATCAACGGAAACTGTCCCTAAAGAAGACCTGATATAAGATCTATTCAACAAAGATTTTAGACAAATGTTTCCTAGTTTCTCAAAGAATAAGAAAGATGTGACGAATGTGAAGAAAAGCGTGTATAAACAAACATCCATAAAGAATTAGGAAACCTAAATAGAAACCAGAAAGAAATTCTGGAGCTGAAAATACAGCAACTAAAATGAAAAGTTCACTACTGGGATTCAAATGCAGATTTTAACAGAAAGAAAAAAGAATCAGTGAACTTGAACCTAAGATAGTAGTAATCATGAAGCCTCAGGAACAAAAGAGAAATGATTGAACAAAAGTGAACCAAGTCTATATGATTTTTAGAATACCATCAAGAGTTCCAACATATTCCTTGTGGGATCTCCAGAAGGAGAAGAAGCAGCAGAGAAAATATTTGAAAAAATACTGGCTGAAAACTCTCCCAATTTAATAAATGACATGAATCTTAACACCCAAGAGTCTCCACAAACTCCAAGTAAGATGAGCTCAAAGAGACACATACCTAAACACATTACTATCAAACATTTAAGAGCCAAAGAAAGAGAGAATTTTGAAAACAGCAAGAGAGCAGTAATGAATCACATACAAGAGATCCTTAGTACAATTGTTTGCAGCGATTTTTATCAGGAACATTGGAGGCCAGAAGGTGGTAGGCTAATATATTCAAAGTGCTAAAAGAAATAAGCTGCCCAGTAATTCTATATCTGGCTTAGCTCATTCAAACTAAGCGAGAATTAAGACATCTTCACATAAACAAAATCTGTGGGGATTTGATACCTGTTCACCTGCTCTGCTAGAAATACTTAAGGGAGCTCTGCAGGGTGAAAAAAGGTTACTAGACAGTAACTGAAAACTATAAAAAGAAATAAGAATCTCAATGAAGGTAAATGGAAGGGCATTGTAGCTCCACTTTTCAATTTCTACATGATAAAAGCTGAATTACTATAACTTTTGTTTGTAACTCCACATTTTGTTTTCCATATAATTTATCAAGACTACTTCATTTGAATTAAATATGAGTTTATATTTTGGGGCACACAATGTAAAAAGATGTGATTTTATGACATCAACAACCAAAAAGGTAGGTGGAGCTGTTAAAGGAGCAGAATTTTGTATGTTACTGAAGTTGGTAAATACCCAAATTAGAGGGCTTTTTCTTTCCCTTTTTTAGACAGAATCTCACTCTGTCGCCAGCCTGGAGTGCAGTGGTGCCATCTCGTCTCACTGCAACCTCCACCTCCCAGGTTCAAGCGATTCTCCTGTCTCAGCCTCCCAAGTAGCTGGGAATACAGGTTCATGCCCCCACGCCCAGCTAATTTTTGTATTTTTAGTAGAGACGCAGCTTCACTGTGTTGGCCAGGATGGTCTCAATCTCCTGACTTCGTGATCTGCCCGCCTTGGCCTCCCAAAATGCTGGCATTACAGGCATGAGCCACCACGCAGGGCTCAAATTAGAGAGTATTTTAAGTTGAGGATGTTAAATGGAATTCGTATGGTATCCACAAGGAAACACGATTGAACACATATATAAGAAAATGAGAAAAGAACTTAAACTTTGCAGTACGAAACATCAATTACCCACAAAAAAAGATAGTAATGCAAGAAATGACAGACAAAAAAGCTCTAAGGCATATAGAAAACAAATAACAAAATGAAAGAAATAAAGTTTCTCCTTACCAGTAATTTTTTCAACTTTACAAAAATATAGTTAAAAATAAAAATTTTATATATTTAAGGGATGCAGCTTGATGATTTCATATACGTATACATTGTGAAATATTGTCACAATCAAGTTAACTAACATATCCATCACCTCACATGGCTACTATTTGTGTGTGTGTGTAGTGAGATCACATAAAGCCTCTTAAATTTTGCTAAGACAGTCAGCAAATTTTAAGTATACAATACAATATTGTTAACTGTAAGCGTATTGTTCTGGCAATATACAAAAATGATTTCCAGAACTTATCTTGCATAAGTAAAATTTTATACCTGTTACTATGTAAGTATTACCTTAAATGGAAGTGAATTAAACTTTCCAATCAAAAGACAAATACTGGCAAAAGTATAAAATCATGATAACTATATGCCTTCTACAAGAGACTCACTTTAGAAAGACACAGATACATTGAAATGAAAATATGAAAGAAGATATGCTAATAGTAACCAAAATACAGCAGGATGGATATACTAATATCAGACAAAACAGACATTAAATTTACAAAGGTTACAATATATAAGGAAGACAATTATATTTTAGTGAAAGTTTCAATACAGTAAGGAGATACAATTAAATATGTATATTTGATAAGACAGGGATGAACCTTGAAGATATTATGCTAAGTGAAATAAGTACCCAAAGATAAATACTGTATAATTTTACTCATTTGAACTACTTAGATATGCAAAATCAGGCAGAAAGCATCATGGTGGTTTCCAGGAGTGGAGAGGAAGATAGAATGGGGCATTCGTGTTTCATGGGTATAAAGCTTCAGTTTTACAAGATGGAAAGTACTATGGAGATGAATGCTGAAGATGGTTGTGTAACACTATGAATGTATTTAATAACACTGTTCTCTATCATTAAAATGATGAAGTGGTAGATTTTATGCTATGTGTATTCAACCACAATTTAAAAATTAGAAAAAATCAATTTAAACCTCATCTTGTGTATGGGTATAAACATGTTGGTTTATATAAGTCTTGTTTTGCTAAATACATAAGTAAATATTTTTTTAAATGGCAATTTACAATGCCTGAAAAGCAGTAAGTATTCATTAAGTGCTATTATTATGTTATATATTTTAAATATAAATCTACGCTTCAATACTCAGATGCAAAAATGAGTTTATTTCTCATATTCAAGCCCATTCTTGTTCCACTATCTTAGCTGATTCTTAGATATAAGAAGGGACTTTGAACTTCACTGAATGTACCTTTCTCTCTCAAGTCTGTGGTGGTTCCCTTTACCGAGAACACTCTTTCACCTGGCTGTCACCTAAACTGAAAGACCAGTGTGTTCTTAGAAGTGTCCTATGGCCTTCAGCATTTATATTTGACTTCCCTTTCTGGTTATTTCATAGTGTATATATTTCTGAAACTATTTTATATTGCATTATTAAATGTAATGGAGGTTTTTCTTTTTTTTTCATTTTTTAGCCAGTAAGATTTTGAAGACTGGAATGTTATCTCTTACAGTTATATCTTTAGTATTTAGCTGAATGCCTAGAAAAGCATAGCAGTTAAATCAATATTTGTTAAATGCGTGAAGATTAAACAATGATCATGTATGTACTTCCCCTCATCTTTTTCTTGCCTACTCTATTGCATATGATGGGAGATTAAATTGAAAGTGCAGTAAAAAATCAATAAGCTTAATGAAAACTGCTATTAAAGAAATTGAATCTAGAAATTGTTGAGCTGTGCTAGGTTTAAATGATTGATTGCCAATAAACATCAGCTGATTGATAATTCTGCACGTGGCTACTGTAAGAAAATAAAATCTTCAGCAAAATTTTAAATAAAATAGTCTGCAAAAATTCAACAATGTATAATTGCAAATATAAGAACCATCATTACGTGATTTGTTATTTGCACATTTAAAAGATATTGAGTACCTACTATGTGTCAGTACAGTGCAAGCAACATAACACAAAGTTGAATTGGTAAAGGTCCTTTGCACAGTTTGTAGTCCAGAGAAGAAAAGTGAGAACAGCAATAGTTTTATTCTGATGTAGCAAATACTCTAGTTTTTTGATGAAGAACTTAAAAAAAACAAGAGCAACTTCAGGCACAAGAGGTGTTTGTTTACTTTTAAAGGACACACTGGATTTAGGTAGATAAAAATGACAAGCGGTTTTTCAACAGAGAGGGAGAGAAGAATGTATTCAAGAACAGTAGTTATGGCTGGGCGTGGTGGCTCACGCCTGTAATCCCAGCACTTTGGTGGGCCAAGGAGGGCAGATCACTTGAGGTCAGGAGTTCAAGGCCAGCCTGGCCAATGTGGTGAAACTCTATCTCTACCAAAAATACAAAATTAGCTGGGCATGGTGGTGCATGCCTGTAATCCTAGCTACTCTGGAGGCTGAGGCAGGAGAATCGCTTGAACTCAGGAGGCGGAGGTTGCAGTGAGCCGAGGCCGCACCATTGCACTCTAGGCAGGACAACAAGAATGAAACTCTGTCTCAAAAAAAAGAACAGTAGTAATAAAACAATGCAATCAGAGAACAGCTTGTGTTATGGAGAGCTTGTAGTAAAGTGTGAACATGGGAGAATAGTAGGAAGAATTAATAGAAACATAAGTTTTCTAGAATGAGCTAAAGATTTTATTTTTTTTCTCAGAAAGTTAGAAGAAGCCATTAAGGGATTTTAAAGGGAACGTGAAATGGTCACATGCAAAGTTTATGAAGACCTCTCTGGTTATAATACAAAGTGCAGGTTGAAAGTGAAGGAGCAATCTCAATAGGCAAGGAAAAAGTTTGAAGGTGAAAATGACAGGACTTAAACTAAGGCAGCTACAGTGGAAATAAGAGGACATAATAAATTTTAGATAAATGAAAGTTAATTTCACAAGGTTTTATGACAGATTAGATTTGAGGAATAAATGAGGGTTAAAACTTAGCCAGACTTGGTTTTCTAGCTATATCTACGTTAACTAAGAAACACTGCAAGTATATAGGTTTTAAGATAAAAATATTTCTAGTAATTTTGCATATTCAAATTAAAAAATTTGAGACTCAAAAGGCAAATTGCAAGTAGAACTTAACTTTGGAATTTCTCAAGGTAAACATAGCAGTTGTAGCCATGAGGTTAGAAAGATGATGCCAAAAAAAAATTGAAAACACACGCTTTATACATTTAAAAATAAATATGAATACATATTTAGCCAAGATTCTTAAAGAAAGTCATGGTAAAATGATATTTCTATATTAATATTCCTTATGAACATGTAAATAATATTTTTAAAAATAATTTTAGAAACTAAAAATTACCAGTTACATGACAAACTCCTTTGTAAATATTTCTGTCACTCACTTACACGTGAACATTGTATTTTTATATATTGTTATCCCACCAATAAGTTCCAAAAGAATATGAATAAAAATTTTTGAAAATATGTTTTAAACTACTGATTTTGAGACTTGTTTGTGAAGTGAATTACAATATGCAGTACTCTAATAAATCAGCAGTAAAATGTTATTTAGAAAGAATATTCATTTTAAACCAGTGTACTGTTCGACAATACTTATGATTACATGCTATGTCTCTAATTTAATAATTACTATTGAACCTACATGACCTGTGTTAATTTTCTGTATTTAGGCAGAAAATTAATGCATGTTCCATGTTTTATATTTGTGAAAGAAATCCAACTTCCTCAGCTATGCCAATGCTCCCTGCTTTATTTGGCTTAGAAGCTTTCGGATCATAAATATTCTCTGATTCCACCCGGATTTTAAGAGCCACAATGTCCTTAGGCCTATATTAAAAATGAATCAGTGATGAGAATTATGTGGTGAATGATGTATTCTATTAAAAATATTAAATTTCTAAGTTTTTAGTTGAAGTGGAATAAGAAGTGTATTGTTTATAGTCTTGAGAAGAAAAAAGTCAATAGCTGTATTTTTAAATATCTGAGTTTGATGGTATCCTCTAATATACACTATATTAAAAAATAACACTCTAGCTTTCTAAAGTGTTAAAAAACAATTTTGCAGATTAAATTATTTTTATCAATGATATAAAATTTGGGTTCTGTTAGCAATGAATAGCCTAAAGAACAAAAACCCTTTCTCATATATATACACATATATATATAAAAATATATCATGTATAATAAATATTATATATAATATATATCATGTATAATATATATCATATATTATATATATTTTTCTAGTTTCTCTGTATAATATATATCTCATATATTACATATATTTTTGCATGTGTATACACTTTAACTTTATACTTTTAAGTAGAAAAGTTGTATTTTCTCACTACTTTAAATATTAAAAATTCAGTAGTTTAGTTAGAAGCCTCAACCATTAAAATCTGTCTCTGAAATTTAGATATGATTTGAGTATATTACTTATACTTTTGAAGTATAGTATGTATTCTGAAATCTTTTTTATAAGATATAATATTCTCTATTAAGATTGTAATGACATTTAAAATCCAGACATAGTATGAAAATTTTATATTTTGATATATTTTCTCCCATTGATAATTTTGCTAGCTATGCACTGTAGAAAATCTTTTTACAAACAAACAAAAAAATAATATGGCAAGCTGCCACACCTGCAATTGAATTTTGGTTGAATTAAAATTATAATTTCAATTGTATATTATCTGTCTGTGTTTTTCTTTTCAACAGAATACTTTGCTCTAAATAGAGATCAACTGTATATGCAATGAGCCACTCCACATAAATTTCAGAAAGAGAATTACCATACAAATGATCATCTTTTAATCAGGTTACTACTGTTTTTATTATTACTATTTTTATTTCTTTTTGCAATTGAGTTGTATGAGTTATTTATTTTAATAGTAACCTTTTATTAGATATACAGTTTGCAAATATTTTCTCTACTTGCATACATTGCCTTTCCACTTTATTGTTTCCTTCACTATGCAGATGTATTCCCACTTACCTATTTTTGCTTTTGTTGCCTGTGCTTTGGATGTCATATTCAAGAAATCCCTGCCAAGACAAATGCCATGAGGAGTTTCTCTTATGTTTTCATTTAGGAATTTTACAGTGACAGGTCTTTATTTAAGTATTTATTTCATTTTGAGTTGACTTTTGTATAAGGTGTAAGACTAACGTCCAACATGATTCTTTTGCATGTGAATATCCAGTCCTCTCAACAAGATTTGTTGAAGAGATGATACTTTCTCCATTGTGTATTTTAGCACCCTTCTAGAAGATCAATTGAACATCTATGCATAGACCCTGTATATTGTTCCATAGGTCAATATATCTGTCTTTATGCTGGTGCTATGCTGTTTTAAATACTGTAGCTTAGTAGTAAGTTTTGAAATAAGGAAATGAAATACTTTAGCTTTGTTTCTTCTTTTTCATTGTTACTTTAGCTATTCGGGGTTCTTTGTGGTTCCATATAAATTTCAGGATTGTTGATTTCATTTCTGTAAAAAAATGTCAAGATTTTGGTAAGGATTAAACTGGTTCTGTACATTGCTTTGGAAAATATGGATTAGTTTCCTTTTAGATAATTGATAGTGAATAGATTCACTCAAATCAGCAACTGATATATGTTGATTTGGTATCTTTCAACTCGACTGAATTCATTTGTTACCTCTAATGAGTTGGGGGGATGCAGGTGTAGTTTTAGGGTTTTCTACACATATGATCATGTCTTCTGCAAACACACATATTTTAGCTTTTCTTTTATAATTTGGATGCCTTTTAATTCTTTTACTTGCCTAATTGATCTGGCTAAGACTTCCAGTACTATGTTGAATAGAAGTGTTGAGAGTTGCATTCTTGCCCTGTTCCTGCTCATAGAAAAATAGCTTTATTTTTCAATATCAAGTATGATGTTAGGGGAGGGATTTTTATATATGACTTCATTGTGTTAATTTCTTCTATACCTAGTTTGCTGAGAGTTTTTATGGTGAAAGAGCATTGCATTCTGTCAAATGCCTTTTCTGTATGTCAACAGCAGCCACACACACACACAAACAATTGAAAAGGAGTAAGAGAATTGAATAGACGTTTCTCTAAAAAAAGACATACCAATGTCCAACAGGTGTATGAAAAAATGTTCAACATCACTAATTATCAGTGGAACCAAGTCCCAAGCACAGTGCAATATCACCTCACATGTTAGAAGGGATATCTATCTATTTGTCTATCTATCTATCTATCTATCTATCTATCTATCTATCTATCTCTATTTGAAACACTTGTTATCATGTGCATGTGTGTGTGTGTGCAAGTATGTGTGTTTTCAAGGATATGCACACTGTTGGAAATGTAAAATTATGCATCCAGTGTAGAAAACAGTATGGTGGTTCCACAAAAAATTAAAAGTGGAACTACAATATAATCCAATAATCCCACTTCCAGCATATCTAAAATAATTGAAATCATAATCTCAAAGAGATATCTACACACACGTTATTATAGCATTATTCACCATAGTCAACAAAGGAGATAACATAAATGTCCACCAACAGATGGAGATATATATATTATATATAATAAAATAATTCAGTCTTAAAAAAGAAGAGAATATCTTGCCATAATTGACAATATAGATGAACATGGAGGATATAATGCTGAGGGTAATCAGCCAGTTATAGAAAATAAATACTGCATGATTCCAGTTATAAGAGAAATCTAAAAAAATCAAAGTCATGGAAACAGAGTAGAATAGTGGTTTCCAGGGGCTGCGGGAAGGGAAAACAGGGAGCTATTCTTAATGGATATAAAGTTTCAGTGATGCAAGATAAATAAGTTTTGGAGATCTACTATAAAACATCATGCTGATAATTGACATATTGTATTGTGCACTTCAAAATGTGTTAACGATATGGGAGTGATGGGAAGGGAAAAGCATGGTCCCTTTAAATGATACCGAAAGTGGGAAAGGAAGCGCTGAGTAGAGGAGGGTGTGGTCCCTGGCTAGGGCTCCACTCCTACAGACCTAGGTGAGTAGAGGCATTTTTGTTTTCCTGCTCAAATGTTGTATTTCCCAAAACCACCTGGCCTGCTATCCCCCCATCTTGTGCCTATAAAAACCCCCTAGATCCCAGCAGGCAGAAACACAGGCAGCTGGACATCGAGAGGAACACACCGACAGGTACCAGCACACTAGCAGCCACCGACTCGCAGAACGACAGGGAATTTGGCTGGGGCAATTGGAGGAGAGCCTAGGCTGCCAAATGACCCGTCTCCAGGGGAAAACCATCTCCCTTCTGGCTCCCACATCTGCTGAGAGCTATTTCCACTCAATAAAACCTTGCACTCATTCTCCAAGCCCATGTGTGATCCAATTCTTCTGTTACACCAAGGCAAGAACCTCAGGATACAGAAAGCTCTCTGTCCTTGCAGCAAGGTAATGGGTCTAATTGAGCTGGTTAACACAAGCCGCCTATAGACTGCAAAATGAAAGAGCAAAACTGAAAGAGCACCCTGTAACACATGCCTACTGGGGATTCAGCTGTAAGCATTCACCCCTAGACACTGCCAGGGGGTTGGAGCCCCACAGCCTGCCCATCTGTATGCTCCCCTAGAGGTTTGAACAGCGGGGCATCAAGAAGTGAGCCACACAAAGGATATGAACAGATACTTCTCAAAAGAAGACATTCATACAGCCAACAGACACATGAAAAAATGCTCATCATCACTCACCATCAGAGAAATGCAAATCAAAACCACAATGAGATACCATCTCACACTAGTTAGAATGGCAATCATTAAAAAATCAGGAAACAACAGGTGCTGGAGAGGATGTGGAGAAATAGGAACACTTTTACACTGTTGGTGGGATGGTAAACTAGTTCAACCATTGTGGAAAATAGTGTGGCAATACCTCAAGGATCTAGAACTAGAAATATCATTTGACTCAGCCATCCCATTACCGGGTATATACCCAAAGGATTATAAATCATGCTGCTATACAGACACATGCACACGTATGTTTACTGCAGCACTATTCACAATAGCAAAGACTTGGAATCAACCCAAATGTCCATCAGTGGTAGACTGGATTAAGAAAATGTGGCACATATACACCATGGGATACTATGAAGCCATAAAAAAGGATGAGTTCATGTCCTTTGTAGGGACATGGATGCAGCTGGAAACCATCATTCTCAGCAAACTATCACAAGAACAGAAAACCAAACACCGTGTGTTCTCATTCATAGGTGGGAATTGAACAAGGAGATCACTTGGACACAGGAAGGGGAATATCACACACCGGGGCCTATTGTGGGGAGCGCGGAGGGGGGAGGTTAGCATTAGGAGATATACCTAATGTAAATGATGAGTTAATGGGTGCAGCACACCAACATGGCACATGTATACACATGTAACAAACCTGCACGTTGTGCACATGAACCCTAGAACTTAAAGTATAATAATAATAATAATAATAATAATAAAAGAAAAGGAATTACTAAGGAAAAAAAAAAAAAAGAAGTGAGCCACAGCCCCATCACATGCCCTGTGAAGGGAACAAAGGAACTTTTCCCATTTCATGAGAGGCCAGAAAGTGTGTTAAGTGTTCTTATCTCAATTTTTAAAAAGGAAAGAAGAAGTGAATTGGGGAGAAAAACATCCCTTTAGTACTTCTTTCATGAATTTACTGATTCTCATGGTTCTAAAAACGGCACCTAGTACACAATAACTTTCTGTAAGACAGGAATAAATCCAAGATTTGACAGGTCTAATGTTACACAATTTGGGTTTGGTCCTCTTTAAGAAAAATAATGCAAAACTTTGAATACAAAGTTGCTAGTGCCCCTCCTGTGACATGTACAATCTGTGCACCAAAGGGCCCTGAATTTAGGTTCTATTAGCAATACTAAAAAGCTGCCTGTCTTATGGTATTAGAGATATGACTTCTTGGAAAGTGAGGGTCTAAATTCACACATGCCACATCTTTTTCAGATACTAATTGGTTCCTGAATGTGGAGATAACAGTACATTTTATGGAGAAAATCTAAGAAGAACATGTTCTTCGGGTAATGGTTCAGATCTTCTACAGCTTGTGGAAAATGTCAATAAGCACAGAGAAATCAACAGGTGCAAGCTGATGAGTGCAGGTAAAATATAGCTACTAGAGTAAGATATGCAAATAACAAAATTTCTAAAACAACTGTATTGACCTGTTAACAGTCAGCCCAAACAACTACACAACTGAACACCTGAACCAGATGTTCAGATGACTAGAGGCAAAAATTTGGTCTAATTCCAATCCTTAAAACCTATATAATGGGAAAGATAATTCAGGATCTTGTAACTTACATGCGGACCCAGCATTTCAATTTTAAATTTGTGTGCCTGCAAATTTCCTTTTCTCAAACTGTTTACGAAACTGATATTTATACTTCTTTTTAAGATGGTTGAGGTTCTTATGAAACCTGTTGAATTTTTCTTCTTTGACAGCAGAAATAAACTCAATCTTTACAAAAAGAAACGCTCGGCATAAAAACACATCAATCTGAATGTCAATAAACAAATAAATAAAGCATAATTAAGAAAAGGCCTTTAAAAGTAAAACAAACAACAAACAAACTGAAGGCTGGTTCAGTTTACCAAAAGTATAAAAATGATATGCAGAGTTGGTTAAATTTGAAATACAATGGATAATCATATCTAATCAATTCAGAAAAATACAAATAAGAACATTTTATACTGTCTTAGATGGCCTTAAATAAAGTAGCAAACATTGCTTGTTGTCACCAAATAGTCATTCTTCTGTTCTTCCTTTGTAACAGAATGCTGAGTAATGTGCCTAACTAAATGATTATATTTACTAACCTCCCTGCTATGATTTTTGTAGTTACTGCATGCCAGAGATCTATATATAGTTGTGGGATATCCAGGAAGACTCTTTACAAGAGCAACAATAAGTTTCCTTTATCTTTCACCTGCTTTGTACTGCTATGGAACTGGAATACAGATTGATGGAATATAGTTTGATGGCTGGAACTCCAGCAGCCCGCTTGAACCCTGAGATTACCTTGTGGATGGAAGCCATGGTCTTGGAATGCTAGAGAAAAAGATAAGTAATTGAGATCCAGGTGCTTTATGGAACAAAAATAATGAAAGCTGTATACAGTATGTTTTATAAAACAGTGAAGTCTTACAACTTTAACTTATTTTCCCCCAATCTATTCCACTCTGTGCTGGAAGCTAATAGTAACACAGTTTAGATAGATGGAGAGAAGAAAATACTAAGAGGAACAATAAGAAAACAATAGAAATATACAAACATAATAGATAAAATTCACATGATATCTTAACAATTCAAACAATTGATCCCAATGGTATAAGCCACATTAAAATTTGTAGGAAAGTCGCTTAAAATACACAGTATTCAAACCATTGAGTTTCATGTAAATAATAAGTGCCAGACTTACCAAATATAGCATTAGAAAATTCAATTAATGTTGAATTTCAGATCAACATGATTTTTGTAAAAGTGTATAATACAATAAAAATATTTATAGTATGTCTGAAATTCAAATTTACCTGGGAGTTCTGTATTTTGTCTAGCAACCCTACCTGTAAAGTGGTTAAGTTATAATAATATAAATTACATAATGCTTTCTTCAAAGAAATAATATTTTAGGGAGCTTCACATTTGGTATCGAACATGATCAACAATGCCATATTGAATAGAATAAATGACATACATTTCACTGAACACATGGTATACCACTGAATTTTATGACAACCTCCTTATTACAAATGAAGAAACTAATGCTCAAATTTATTTTATAAATCCATTGTAGGCATGTAGCTAAGAAGTGGCAAAACTAAAATTGAAATATAGTTTAATATGACATAATTTGACTTATGTGTTGAATTTAGACTAGACTTTATATGAGCTACTGAACGGTGAGCAACTATAGATATTATAAATATAATGTAGACAATAATGTCTAAAATTTTTAGACCTGGTTTCTCTCAAGTAAAAACAAACAAAGCAAAACAAATTCTGCCATGCAACTCCTTCCTGACAACTTTCTTGGTCATGTTAACACATCCAAAACAGTTCCGCATTTCAACTTCTCTTTTTCTTTCACTCCTGACTGCCAATCCTGACAACCAATTCTATTTTATTTCCTCTCCAGGTTTCTCTGAATACTCTATGTTTGTCTTTATGCTCGCCTCAGCTTGCTTAATTCAGTTTCCTTTACCAAAGGAACTCACAAACCAGGAACCAAATCAAAATAAGGCGTTTAGCTTTTTCAGAAATGTGGGCATACAGAGGACACAGATACAGGCAGATTCATCCAGCTGAGTGAACATAATGGCAGATTTTGTAGAGCAGGGATTAATAAAAGATTGCTAATCAAGAGAAAAGATAGCATGATTCCTAAACCTTCCTTGAACTGAAAAAAAAAAATACGAAAGAAATTCCTCCATGTCTCCATTTCCAGTGGCTATTATAACTAGATAAAATGTGCTTCCAGCATTTCCTGTGAATTTCCAATCTTTCTTGGTAGTATATGTAACCTAATAGTAAATTCCTATTGTTTTAGGTAGGTTAAGGGTATATGTACTCCTTGAAACATATATAAGGAGGAAGAGAAGAAAGGGGAAGGGAGAAGAAAGGGAAAGAAAGAGAAGAGAAAATGCAGATGTCATTTCATAGAAAACTTGCAATGTGCCTCATACGGTGTTAACAGATTTAAAGTGTTTTTTTCTCATTAATTCTCACCAAAAAATATGAGTTAATGTTACTGTTATCTTCATTTTACAGATGAGGGTGCTGAGGCACAGGGGGTTTAAATAATTTTCTTGAGATCACATCATTCCTATGTGACTGAAGATTAATTGGAATCCAGACAGTTTGAATCCACAGCCCATGTTGCAAACCAGTGTCATAATGGCTCCTGTAGTTTGGCAGTATGCTTTTATTCATTTGATGCAAAATATAAAACAGACAAAATGAAAACCTTCAAACATCAATTGAATATCAACTAGACCCACACATAAGAGCACAGTAGAGCAAATCTAGCTGTAACATATAAGGGTTAGAGTTCAAAGAGCACCAGAAAACTGGATTACCTCACTTGCACACAGTGGTTAAACTCCTGCTCTTGAGGCACTCGGGCTATGTAAAAATACCAGCACCTGATATCACTTAGTTCAGCAGACCTTGGGTAAACAGTTAAGTATCTCTTTTATCATCAATTTTCGTGGTGGCTCATGCCTGTAAACCCAGAGTTTTGAGAGGCCAAAGCAGGAGGATCACTTGAGGCTAGGATTTTGAGACCAGCCTGGGCAACCCAGAAACCCCATCTCTACAAAAAAATTAAAAAATAGCTAGGTGCAGTGGCTCACATATGTAGTCCTGGCTACTTGGGAGGTTGAGGTGGGAGTTCACGGCTACAGTGAGCTGTGATTCTACCACTGCACACCAGCCTGGACAACGAGCCAGACCATCTATAGGACAAACAAACAAACAAACAAAAATTCACTCATGTAAATGAGCATAAGATTCCCTGTTTCATAGAGTTGTTGTTCTTAGGGCTAGTGAGATAATGAGGTAATATTAACCCATCCTATTAAAGAAATAAAATTATATATGCAATGCGTGAAAGGAGTACATGTATACACATGGGATTTCTTCTGCACTCAAGAATTAAATAAAAATATATTTTAATTAAATATAGCAAATATGAAAATGAGGGGATATAAAAATGAGGTGCAGTTATGTTTTTAAAATGCATCTATATTATTTTAACTGTTTGCAATTAGAATGTATTTATGTATTGTCTAGGTGACTATACATTTAATCCTACCTAATATACATATTCAAAAGTCAGAAAGGGTATTGAAAATTGTCATTGCTTTCCTTTGACATGAAAGGCACTTATTAATTTAATGTTATATAATTTAATGGGAATTAAATTCATTTTTGTAAAAATAGATAATGTACTTACAGGGTATATAAACTGACTCACATATGACCTTTTTGAAAGTCTTTCAGCATATCAGAAATCCATATCGAACAACGAAAAACTCATCTTATGCAAATAGAATTATAGATATTTCTTAATGTAATTAAATCCCAAAATTAATTAGACAACATTCTTAGTGGCAAACAACAGAACCCATTCCAGGTAGTTTTAAGCAGGCAAGAAATTTAATAAAGACTACTAGGAAGCTTGTAGAACATTCAAGAGATCTGAGTATCAGGCTTGGGGTCTAAAATGCCAGCAAAGATGCCCAAGGCACATATTGAAATTGGCCTATTGGAGACCCCATTGTAGCTGAACACTGAAAAAGCCACAGCTTTTGTCACTGTTGTCCTTGAAAATAGTGTCCTCTGTCACAGGAAGAATGGTGGGAAGAATAAATTTTGTAGAACACCTGCATTTTCCTGTTCCTATTCATGAAATGAGATCTTGTTCTTTGGTTTCCGTGTTACAGCCTTATTTACATATCTGCTCCCTAACTACAAGGAGGGCTAAACAAGTACGATTTTTGGTTTCCAACTTAGCCAGCAAAAATAGTGGGGTAAGAATTGCCAAAACATTGAAGGGCTGTTCAAAATGTGTTGGGGTAACAAGAAAACACATCAGATATCCACTAGACAGTGCCGAAAAATGAATAAATCAATATATATATATGTATATTGTTTATTTACATACTAAAGTCCTTATTAGCATATTTTAAGCATAAATATCAAATGAAAGACAGTTTAAGTGGTATTTTACATTTGTCACATTATATAGTTATATTGAAACATGCATCAAAATGTATTTTCATAATTTGACTTTTGAAACTATAGTACTTAAACAAAAACACCAGGAATATACTGGAAATTTGAATAAATATTCCTCTTTGAAAGATATCTTTGCACTCTGCTGTTTTAATTTTGAGAAGCTGATAGTTCTATGTACACGATAGATTAGGAATGTTTGTTCAGCTTAACTAAATACGGCTTAAAATGAAACTGAAACTTTCTAA